>NW_021769856.1:68801-74104 GCF_005508785.2 Acyrthosiphon pisum
AAAGAAATGAAGTATAAATACTTCAAAAGTCTATTAGGCGAATGACAGCGATAGTGTACGTAAAAACGACTACAGTCTACAACGCGTCGGGCTACGTAGTGGTCGCTCTAATTGTTTCTCGCGTAAGCAAAATCAAATGTGCTTACAAACGCTAGTTAAATACGTGACCCCCACTATGGCGTTATAGACTATTCGAAAACAACAGTTGCGCGTAAGCAATTTCAGAATGTGTTACACTGTATATCGTATTATGATTATGCAGTTACATAATACAGAATGGATTAAAAATAGACCTACAATCGATGATTTTCTTAAAATAGTTGGTAATCAGAAGACAGCGTACGACACAAATAAACAATAACAAAAACCACTACCAGCTATAACTTAAATATTTTATAAGTAAAATTAAAATTTTAAAAATCATTTATTATGTACCTATTAGTCGTGATTGATCAAATTTATTTTTTCTTTCATTTAAAGTGTAAGCAGTGCTTACAGTGCTTACATGCACGCTACGCCCCTGATAAATCTTTAAAACTTACCAATTGAAAAAAAAATAATTTGAAACACTGAGCAAAAAACGAACTTCTGTGCTGTACACGACTTCGTTCGGACTGGAGAGTGGAGACAGCTAAGTAAATAATACCAGCCTAGCTTAATCATATATTTTATTTATAGCCAAGCTTAACCATATTTATTCAAAACCCGACAAAATTAAATTATTTTAAGAAATATTTTATCCAAATTAAAGATTTATTATTAATTACTCAAGCCAACATTATTTAATAATACAATGAACAAATATCACTTACATAATATTATTATTGTGAGAGCATGAAAGCATTTCTTATCATGTTTATTTTAAAATTGGACGCTATAGGCATACGTTCTTTACTTACTGTCTTTGTCACCCTAAATTATGTAGTTAAATAATAATTATTTAATTTCGGTAGTTCCGTATACTCCCATATACTTCCACGTACTTCCACATACTTCCGCGTACTTCCACGGACTTCCGTGTATTTCCATCTACTTCCAAAGTATTTCCTAATATTTGTACACCTACTTCCGCTATAGTGATTTACCCCCCTATTTTTAACATCACAGAAAATGCGTTTATATTCTCCCAACCATATAAAACTTTTTCGTCAGATCGTCGGAAAAATCAACATAAAACCTCTCAAAATGTTTCCGCCATTTGTCGTATCCTTTTTCTTAAAGTGGAAATTATTCAAAGTAATACAAATGATGAACTTGCTCATACAATGCAACTGTTCTGCACGGCCTATACGTTTTGAGCCAATGTCTAAATTTTACTAATGGCAAGCGCGCTACAGCCTACAGGTTAGATAAGGGTTACTAACGAATCGTAAGTTATGAGCAATTAACTTTTTTAATCAAAACCAAACCTATCCATAATTTTTATTTTATTTTAAAGCAAATAAATAGTCCTATCAACCATGATACGCAATTAAACTAGAAAAGTCGGTTTTTCGCTCTCGTGGGCGGGTTGGGGAAATGACCAAAACGGTCAAACGTTATTTTAGGGGTTAAGGGTAGCTCGAAAAATTTCCATTTTTGTCACTCAAATGGCGAACTAATTTTTGGTAAAAAAAAAATCAAGAAAAGAAAATCGATTAATTACCCTTAGAGGGGGGGGGGGGGCAGCGAACATTTCACCAGGCCCACCAAAGTTTTTTTGAATTTGTCCTAAATTTTTTATCGCACAAATTCTGAAAATATTCATACAAATTCACACAAATTCCACACTAATTAATGATGAAGAATAAACAACGATTATGTTACTTGGGGGGATTGGTGAAATGTAGGCGCTAAGGTCGTAATAGTTTATAAAACTGTGTAATAATACGTACGCAGTATAGCGGTGAGAGTGTATTAGTAAATACACACTACATTACAGCGCGGCGTGCGTGAAATAAATACGTACGAGAATAAATATTTATAATAGGTGAATACATTTTCAATTGAAAATAGTTGATGAAAAAAAAATGTTAATAATGTTAATGATTAATGAATATAGGTATTTATGAATACGGAATCAGATAATTCAGATATTGAAAGTAGTTCTACAGATAGTTCAGTAAAATAAGTAGAAACTAAAAATTAAAAAGTAAAAATAAAGATAAATCAGTAGTAGAAAAAGTCTAATAAAAGAAGAATTTGTAGAAGATACTGGGAAAATAGACAGTATCACGACCATTGTTAGAAACATTTTTTAAAAAAAGTATGTAATGTAAAGAACATTTAGTCAAACAGAAGGGTTAGGTAAAGTTCTAACTCCAGAGAAAATCGAAAGACAGAAATTATCGGGTAGGTCAGGTTCTAGATCGGATCCAGGGGTAATACATATTCAATTAGAACCAGTAGTTAAAAAACGAGTAGCGAACGTAAAATATAAAATGGATCTTGACAAAGCGAATTCTATGATACCAGTTTGCACGGCAAAAAAGATGAAGCCGAATTTATAAACATTTGTGAAATCGCGCTTAAGTTATTTCAGAGGCAGAAAAGCCTATATTATTAAAAATAATAACTTCAAATTTGTAGAAGTAACAAAATATCGCAATTTAGAATCATGGTCAGCAATAAAATCAATATTAGAGGGAGCATTCGAACAAAAAATTTCAGAGAGGCTCTCTCTATAGGATTAAATACGGCACGTATGGCTGAGGGAGTAAGTGTAGCAAAATTCGCAGCTAGAATCGAGGAACTATATTACAAATTATGCGCGGCTAGTACTATAAGTTTAACTAAGACAGAGGCACAAATAGTTAAAAACCAAACTAAAAAGCAGGCTATGATTATATTTATGATAGGATTACCACATCACTTATATACAGTACTAAAAAGTAGGAATCCGGAAACATTGGAACTATGTTTTAAAATAGCCATGGATGAAGAGCTAGAATATAACTCCAAATTAGAAATGGAAAAATTGCAGGGAAATGCACAAAAACAAAATGAAAAACAAATAGGCGGTAATAACGAGGAAAAACATGTCGATAATAATAAAAATCAAACATTTAATCGTAGGGGTAACGGAATAGTGTATCAAAATAATAGAAATAACAATTTTAATAATCGTAATGGTTATAATAACGGGCACAGAAATATTAATCGCGGCGGAAATAATAATTATAAAAGTAAACGCGGCGAGTATAATAATTTTAATCGCGGCGGATACAGTTATTTTAATAATGGAAACGGATACAATAATTATTATCAAACAAATAATAATAAAAATAGAAGTAACACTGGATGTTACACATGCGGAAAGTCTAGTCATATTTCAAAAGATTGCTGGCAATCGAACGGTCGTCTGAACGGAAACGCATAATATGATAATAATCGATATAATGGGGCGCGTAATATTAGTCATAGGATTAACTCTAGTAATCAGTATTTACATTGCAGTTATTATAATATAGTAGGTCATGAAATTTCAAGTTGTTTCACGAAACAGAAAAATGAAAAAAATAATTCAAAAAACTTCAGAGGACAGCCTCAAGTGGGTGTGAGGTTGGTTCAAGAAATAGTACAAGACCCACAAAACGAATTTTCCACATCACAACTCGATTAATAGATAATCATATTACTTTGAAATCACCTAGTTTTAATAAGGATCAAATTAAATTATTAGTTGACACGGGTGCAGATCTGAACATTATCAAAATTAATTCTTTAAAGGGGGATACTGAAATTAATGAAAAAGAAAAAATTTATTTAAAGGGTATTAATAAGAAACATTTTTCAACGATAGGGAAAACTGAGATAGATTTAATTATAGATAATAAAGCATTCGAAACAGAATTTTATGTTGTTAGCAATATATTTCCAATTTTGGCGGATGGAATAATAGGTAATACATTTTTAATAGATAATCACGCGATTATAGATGTCGCGAATAATACAATTGCGATAAATGAAAGTAAAATAGAATATGATAATAAAATTGGTTTTACATTACAAACACGTTCGGAGACAGTAGTACAAATCGATATAAAAGATAAAGCAATGAATAATAAAAATATTTTAATTAATAAACAATAGATATTACCAAATGTATATTGCGCGAATATTTATAATACAGTTAAACGGAAAAATAACGATAAGTGTGTTAAATATATCTTAAACGATATAGATTATAAATGTAGGTCAAGCGCGCAGTATTTCGTACGAGGACGACGTTACAACGGATAACGCACCGTATGTAAATAACATTGACACTGAATGTGCGCGTAGAGTAAAAGCATTGATTAGGGCCAACCATTTCCAAGTTCACAAGCCTAAATCAATAATACAAAAAATATGGAGATATATGTATATATAATATTTTTATTTTTTAATAACAAAAACAAAACAAAAGCAGTTAACCACGTACGAAAACGTGCACATAGCGTTACAGAATCTTAAATATTTTTGTGAAAAGCATAAATTGACTAAGTTAGCAATGAACCAGTTAGGACGGCAAGACGGACTAGATTGGGCAAAATTTAGGTCAATGATAATATACATTTTTCGTGATACAAATACCTATAGAAATAATAATTTCTACTAAATTCAAATTTAGTAGGGAAGAAAAGCTAGTAATCTTCAAACAAATGCATAATTCCGTTTTGGGGGGACATTTAGGAGTAAATAACACCGTAAACAAAATAAAAAATCAATTTAACTGGCCGAATTTAAAACAGGACGTAAAAGAATATATTAAGAACTGTACAGCTCGTCAAATGAATAAAAATACTAACATATTCAATATCCGATGGTCATTACTACGACAAGTACGTAGTAAAATTATATACTTAATTTTCAATTTCTCCGTTTTTACCTTTTTATCATAATACCGTTTATTCACTTCCTTATTTTTTATTAACCTACTTCGTGCTATCGTGTGAGCTTCCTGAAGTTTTTGCTTTAAATCGTATACTTAATCATCATAATTATACCTGGGTTCTGGAGTTGATTTTAATTTAACCGGAATATTAATGTCCCTACTCCCTACCATATAATAATGCGTAAGGTTGGTATCTCGTGGACGAATGTTCTGTAGAATTGTACACAAACATTGCGTAAGGTAAAAGGTAAGGTAAAGCTCATCCCAATACGTACATTACCCCGCCCCCCCCCCATTTTGACTTTTGAAATTTTTTTTGCGCCAATAATTAATACTCAATTCCTGCCGATTCCTGACCACGTTTTCATGATTCCTGCTCTGACAGTTTTCCCGGAAAGTCGAATTTTCCACGGGTGGGGCTGGGGTAACGTTACTCTACAGCCCCACC
>NW_021769856.1:74779-78086 GCF_005508785.2 Acyrthosiphon pisum
TAATAATTTAATTATTTGGACTTAGTAAATTTTTACTGAAGAATATTCTATAAACCACATAGAATATTTCATCAGTCTATATTTATTTAATAACAACCCTGTCAACATCTTTATCATCAACGCAAGTGGCCTTGCGTCTACAAAAACATAATATACTCGTGGTTAAACGGCTATCAGAATATTACTCTGACCAGCCCTAACGACGAGAATATTACAATATAATTTAATATGATTTCTTTAAATAATGTAAATAGTTTTAAAAACAGTTTTAGAGTTAATATTATAAAAAACATGATTTTAATATGTTTATATAATTTATAAATGTAGATACAACTTTTAAAAAATCTATAAACTAATCATTCTTTAAACCGAATAAAATAAAAATTCGACTGGTACAATGGTCTGTTCTTTCACATGGATAGGCATTTTTTTAAGGTCATCGTATAGTTCCCAATTTCTAAATCCTCTTTTTGCATATGTGGTATAGTGTCCAACTGAATTTCTAACCTTCCAAATTTAACTTTTTGCAATTTTTTTTATGCCAATAATTAGTACTCAATTCCTGCCGATTTCCGACCACGTATTCATAATTTCTGCTCTGACAGTTTTCCCGGAAAGTTGAATTTTCCACGGGTGGGACTTCGGCGACGTTACTCCAGCGGGTGGCACCTTTCAAATTTAACTTTTAACAATTTTTTTTGCGCCAATGATTAGTACTCAATTCCTTACCAATTTTTCATAAATCCTGCTCTAACGTTTTTCCCTTTTTTTAAATTTTTTTTTTTATTTGGTTAAAAAGCTTAAAAATTATTTTGTAATTAAAAACGTATGAAATATTCAAATTGTATAGCTAAGGATTGAAATACAAAAACAAGGTTGCACGTAAGTAGCTTATTCGGTAACCTAAAATTATAATTAATATTATATCGTATTATGTTATCACGCTCCGGCTCCGTCGTTGATGTCATGCGCTAACAATTCGCACCGATTCTCTACTGGCGGTGGCGTACTGACGTGCAATCATTTTCGTGTATCTCATTGATCAGGGGCAGAAAATAATTTAATGAATCCGTTTATTTTTATGCTTTTTTTATAGAAAATTTAATTTCCTTTAGACACGTGAACAATTTTCAAAACCTTGATTTGAAAAATTCGGCACTTCTGTCATAGAATAATGGTGTATAGCCGTATAGGTATAGGATATGCTATCTACATCACCTAAAATACTATACTCGCAAGTGGCGATATTTCACATACAAACGATTGTGATGACGTCTGATTTTTTTTCTATTAAAACGAGGAACGAAATAGCGCCTGATGGTCGAAAAAATATTAAAAATATGCCTTTGCTGTGATAAGGTAATGGATGTCGTAAACTCGCTATAACGTTATATACAATCTAATATTTGATTGTTGGCGCTAGACTTTACTTTTAAACAATAACATAATATACTGTAGCTGTTATAGGTACTACACGTTGATTCAGTCTCCAGTGCTTAACGTCTTCTTGTGTTTTGAACACGATTTCGGTATGAAGGATTAACGTTGAGAAAAGATAAAGAATTTTTTATTAAACAATTAAATCAGAACGATATTATAAATTACATTATTAGGCTGATATTATAAAATTTTCAACATCACAATCACAATTATTTTTTATATATACCTATTTATTTTTTATAAGTGGTAAAACACCTAGTACCTACTTTATACATTATATAAATAAAACCAATATTGGCTTATAACTTCGCATAATTATACTAGAAACTTATTGTCATGGTAAATTGGTAGTACCTATATATTTTATATATTCATGTCCGATGTATCTACATGCAGTGGAGATACTCCTGTTAGTTTGGAAGAGTAGGTATCCAGAAGCAACTTTTTTTCTCACATTTTCTCTCTTCAAAGTACATAGAGATGACACGGTACCATTGTCTTATTTATAACATTTATTATTAAATTATAAATATATCTTTAATCCAATTTTCATAAAATCAATAGCGATCCGAACGCGTCTGTTATTCCCCGTTTGAATAACAACAATCATATTATACACGTGTACTATTTCGGGCGATTATTTCCCGTGATTCGAATCGCTCGGTGTTTGTAACCAGCTTAATAACATTAAACTCAACTAACTATGTTTTTAATTTATTAATAGTTTATACAATATATTAATATTTACTTATTATTAATAGTTTGGCAAAATAAAATAAAACCACGGAGATTTATAGGCATTCATCAACCGCTGTCTGGCTTGTCGATGTGTTACATTTTTTGTTTGTTTGTTAGTTTGTTAATCTGTTTTTAAGTAAATTGCTTTTACAATTTTTTTAAATTTCAAATATGAGCGGAAGAAAACCTGCTGTGGCACCAGCAGTGGTTATAGACGCTGTCTTACAATTTAAAGAACGAATTGTACGAATTGAAAACGGTGAAAAAAGTAAGTAAATAATTGAGATTATATTATATTAAAAAATAAATGTTCATGTAAGTAAGTATTTAATCTGTTTTAATGATTTGATATTTGAATGTAATTAATAAACTAGAGTATTTTAAAATTAGCATGGTCCTACGAAATGTTACTTTAAATAAATTATGTGTTATTTCTATTGTGGTAAGAATAACAATTATAAGTTTTTACTACTACCTACCTATTCAAATTTTAATTCATGTCAATTAATATTTTTAAATACATTTTTCATTATATAAAGCATTGTAAATATTGTAGTAATAAGTAAAGTGATAACAGCGGCGGCATCTGATAATATTGTAGTTTGTAGTTAGTATTAACTGGCCGGCCGTCGTGTGCGAATGCCAGCGGATTGACTCCCGCTCTGCATGCGCCTACGACGCCGCATTAACGTGTCTGTTCATGTTTTTTTCCTATTGTGAACTCTGTTCCTTTTTGTATATTATATATATCGTTATTAAAGTGTTCGTGCGCCATTGTGCCACAATCAGTATTTATTGATTGTATTCTATCGTGCCCATATCCTACCCCAGATCGCCCTACAGATTCAGAAGTGGATTCGTTTATTAAAACATTGCGCGTGATCGATAACCGTAAGTTTCATTTTAAGTCGACAAATAGTCGTATGTGCAATTTGGTACACCAGGATGAACGATGCGAATTCAGATCCTAACGTGGATTCCATGCGGTTTTTGCGGAACGGGAAGGTACTTCCGCAAAACAACGTCGAAGTAGCGAGGCAAGTGGTGGAGTTGCGTCTAACCTACAAAACACGTCCAACGATGATCAGTCAAACCGGTCAAGCCGTTCCGGCACCGATGCAGTAGTTCG
>NW_021769856.1:78535-82258 GCF_005508785.2 Acyrthosiphon pisum
TCGGACATGCACTTGACACTGTCGAACGAGTACGTATTATGTCTAACCGTGTCCAAGGCAAAAACGAATGTGTGTTTGAATATTTCCACCACAAGTCTAGACTATGTCGCGAAATTGGATTGTCGTTCCGTGAAGAAAAACGTCAAATCGTCGAGGGTCTATACTCCCGTGATCTCTGTAATTATTTGTTAGCACGTGATCACTTGAGTGAAAACGAACTTTTATCCGATTTACGTGCATTTGATTCATTGAATGTTGCGCGTAATATTCGTTTTCGAGCAGGAGAACATACCAAGACCTCGGTCAGCGACGGTAAACAAAGTAACCACAATAAAACAAATCAATATCCGACAACAAATCATCGAACGGCAATAGGAGAGACAACCAAGACTCAGCCACCGTCAAAATCATCAAATACCCGTAAGCTGAGAGACCTGTCCCAAGTCACATGTTTTAGTTGTAGAACAGTCGGACACTTCGCGGATGTGTGCCCAACCCGTACTTGTCAAAAATGCAACAACTTGGGTCACTCAGAACGGAAATTTCCGTTAAGGGGAAAAAAATATTTCACTTGTCTGGACCTCAAAGATGGATTTCATCATGTTAGTATTGCTAATGATTCTATAAAGTACACTTCATTCATAACACCATTAGGTCAATTTGAATTTTTGAAAATGCCCTTTGGTTTGGCCACAGGTCCCTCATGTTTTAGTCGTTTTATTCAAGACATATTTAGTGAATTTATTCGGAAAAAAGAAATAATTGTGTATTTTGATGACATTATGATCGCCACTGAGTCCATTGAGGAGCATTTAGATTTGCTTGCCAAGATTTTGTGTGTCATGAGAAGTAGACAACTTGAGATACGTTTGGATAAGAGTGAGTTTCTTAAAAACCAGGTAGTTTATCTTGGATATAGTGTAAGTCGACTTGGTATCCAACTAAATCCTAAGAATATTAGTGTCGTTCAGAATTACCCAGTTCCAAAAAATAATAGGGAGCTTCAAAGTTTTATAGGCTTAGCATCTTATTTCGACGCTTTGTCCCAAATTTTGCAATCATTGCTAAACCTCTTTACAGCTTACTTAAAAAGGGAATTATTTTTGAGTTTGGAGAAGAACAATTAAGATCGTTTGATTCTATTAAGGAAAAGTTGGGTGCACAGCCCTTATTAGCTATTTATGATCCAAAAGCGAGTACAGAACTGCACTGCGACGCTAGCAGTCATGGGTATGGTGCTATTCTACTACAAAAACAGGCTGACGACAGTTTTCATCCCATATTTTATTATAGTCATAGAACTACAGAGCCTGAGTCACGTTATCACAGCTATGAGCTTGAAATGTTAGCTATTATTAATGCTATTAAGCGCTTTCATATATATTTATTAGGGATACATTTCAAAATAGTGACTGATTGTAGTAGTGTAACGTTAACACTACAGCGGAAGGACATAAATCCACGTATAGCTAGGTGGGCCATGTTCCTTCAAAACTATTCATATGAGATTGAACACCGCCCAGGGTCACGCATGCAGCATGTTGATGCGCTTAGTCGTTGTAAGCAAATAATGGTGTTAGAGGCTTGTACTTTTAATCAAACTCTTGCCATTAAACAGGGAACTGACCCAGATATTAAAACCATTTTTGAATATCTTGAAAAGTCAGAGCACCCGTTATTTGAACTTCGTAATGGACTTGTATACCGTAAGAGTAACGATCGGTTACTATTTTATGTTCCAGCAGATATGTGTGAACAAGTTATTCGTTCTTGTCATGATGAAATGTGCCACGTAGGTGAAAACAAAACAATTGAATTGATTAAGCAAATATATTGGTTCCCTAAATTAACTGAACGCGTTAAAAAATACATAAGTAATTGTCTAAAATGCATCATATTTTCCCCAAAAGAAGGTAAGGGTGAAGGATTGTTAAACCTGATTGATAAAGGGAATAAGCCGTTTCAAACTATACATATTGATCATTTTGGTCCCATTAACCAAACTAAAGGTCGATTTAAACATATTTTGGTTATAGTCGATGCATTCAGTAAATTCTTAACTTTATATCCTGTTCGAACCGTATCAGCAAAAGAAACTTGTTCAAAACTGTCTCTATATTTTAAATGTTACAGTAAACCTTATAAAATTATATCTGACCGTGGATCTTGTTTCCGTTCAGAGATATTCCAAGACTTTTGTCAAATTCATGATATTAAACATATAAAAATTGCAGTAGGTTCACCATCATCAAATGGTCAAGTTGAAAGATATAACAGGGGGCTAGCAGTAATGTTATCTAAGTTAATGCATGAGCATAATAATGATTGGAATGAATATCTATATAAAATCCAATTTGCAGTAAATAATACAGTTAATCGCTCAATACAAAATACACCTAGCAAACTTTTATTTGGCATTAACCAAGTTGGAGAACAAAATGATTATGTTAGACTTTATCTAGAAGCAGTTAGTGAAGCTGATAATGTTGATGATAACCCCCGTGACTTAATAAAGTCTAGGATCAATGCTCAGGGCAATATTCAGATGGGTCAGCTTCATAACAAGGCTTACCACGATTTAAAAAAACAAGTAGCTACTAGGTATGAAGTAGGCGACTATGTAATGATTAGAAATGTTGACACTACACCTGGTACTTGTAAAAAACTTTTACCTAAATTCAAAGGCCCTTATCAAATAAGTAAAATACTTCCTCACGATAGATATGTCATATCTGACATCGAAGGGCACCAGGTGACTCAAATTCCACTAAATACTGTTTATGCAGCAAGAGACATTAAACACTGGATTAAATTGGTTAAATCTGACTAACTTACTTTTATTTTATGTTAAATGTATTGGTACTAATGTTATATAATATATATTTTTTTTTTGTTGTTTTGTTTTTGTTTTTAAAAGTAACAGTTATTTATACAGTTATTTATGTAACTTTTGTTGTATTGATATATTACGTTGTAAAAAAAAAAAAAAAAAATGTACAGATCGAGGACGATCTGAATGTCAGATATGGCCGAGCTGTAGTAATAAGTAAAGTGATAACAGCGGCGGCATCTGATAATATTGTAGTTTGTAGTTAGTATTAACCATGACTAAATAAACAGGCATGTCAGCTCGATAACACTCCACATAAAATTGTGATAAAATGTTCCCCAGACTTGGAATAAATATTGTACGCTATAATAATAATCTACATTATACATTTTATATTATTCTTTCCATGTCTGGGGAACATGCGCGACGATAGCGAAAATGAAATTTTAGCTGACATGCCTGTTTATTTAGTCATGGTATTAACTGGCCGGCCGTCGTGTGCGAATGCCAGCGGATTGACTCCCGCTCTGCATGCGCCTACGACGCCGCATTAACGTGTCTGTTCATGTTTTTTTTCCTATTGTGAACTCTGTTCCTTTTTGTATATTATATATATCGTTATTAAAGTGTTCGTGCGCCATTGTGCCACAATCAGTATTTATTGATTGTATTCTATCGTGCCCATATCCTACCCCAGATCGCCCTACAATATATATATATATGTTACATACAAAGTCCGGAATTGTACATTTCGCAATATGTACAGTGATTTTTGTACACATTGCGAATTGTACAATGTTGCTGTACAAAGTAACTAGATTGTACAAGTTACATTATACAATTCGCGATGTGTACAATTATCACTGTACAAATTGCAAAATTTAAAAACATAT
>NW_021769856.1:83900-85244 GCF_005508785.2 Acyrthosiphon pisum
ATATACTAATATGTAATATTTATTAAGAAAATACTTTTAAACATAACAGTTATTATATTGTAATTTATAATGTAATATGTTTTTAAATTTTGTAATTTGTACAGTGATAATTGTACACATCGCGAATTGTATAATGTAACTTGTACAATCTAGTTACTTTGTACAGCAACATTGTACAATTCGCAATGTGTACAAAAATCACTGTACATATTGCGAAATGTACAATTCCGGACTTTGTATATAACATATATTTAACTATATAGCAAAATAAATATATGAATAAGTTTAAGCTGTCACCTACGAATTACCGACAGAAGACAGTTGGTAATTTACAAAATATGTTTTATAAGTGAAATACGAGTGTCGAGTGTGTGTGTGTTATGTAGGTACCTAGGAACTAATGCGGCAAAAGTGTTATTGTATTATATACTCTATGCAGTATACATGTTACAGTTAAAACCCGAAATCCGTCGAAACTAGTTTTAACTAGTCAAAACTAGTTTCCACAAATCCCTTTAGTCATTTCTGGTCTTAACTAGTTAAAACTAGAATTCACCGCAGGTTCAAATAAGTCAGTAAAAACTAATTTTAACTAAAATGCATGACAATCTCTTATATTATAAAACACGGTTAGTCGCCGTTTTTTTCCGACAGGCGCGACGCAGCAAATAGGGAACCGCCAATGAAAAAATTCCGTCGCCGCGGCCGCGTTATCGCCGATTTTCTTATCATTCCGCAAATTTTTGAGATTTTCGAAAATTTCCCCTTTTCACACGATTTCGACGACTTTCGAGCCTTTTTCGTCACCTTTTGTGCTCGATTCGCGTAGCTCGCGATCTCTCGAAGCCGCCGGTGTGCGGTTTATATTCGTGCGCCGTCCGTAACGGTCGCAATGTCGATCGCAAAATACGCTCCCGGCCGGAGTTTTTTGCCGATTTTTTTCGTTTTCTCCGACCGATTCGTCTTTCCGCACGCCGTCCGTGCCCGAATCGTGTAGCCGACGTCTTTTCGAAGCCGTCTATATGCGCTTTTACTTCGAAATCGGTTCGTTCGCCTCGCAATCGCGTTTCGAAATGACGCCGGCGACCGACCGACCGTAAGCGTATACCTATACATTTTACACATACATGTATATGCATTTGTATTTGCCTATATAATAATTATTATCGGAAAACGCTTTTCACACGCCCCGTTAATTATATATTTAGGAGATGTGCGTGTTACAAGCGAAATTATATACGATTACATCGATGTACGTCGAATATATCGGTTTTCGTCGCTCCGTAGACGCACAGCTTAAGTGTTGATGTTTTGACCGTAATTCACATCTCAAACTGTGTCTCG
>NW_021769856.1:86086-86852 GCF_005508785.2 Acyrthosiphon pisum
GAAACGTGGGTTAATGCTGGAGACGTCAATACCAAAGTGTGGGTCGACAAAACTGTCCAATCTAGTCAACATGCGTTTCCCAGGGCCTTTCAACTGGTCCCGTAAATCCGAGTGGTAAGGGGAAACGATTAATAGTCGTTCATATTGGCTCTGAAGATGGATTCGTTCCTGGAGGATTATTGTCGTTCGAGTCGAAAAAGAACACTAGTGACTATCATGACGAAATGAATGGGCAAAGTTTCCGTGATTGGTTACTATGTGTTTTGCCGAAATTAAAAGATAACGCGGTAATCGTTATGGATAACGCTCCTTACCATTCGGTAAAATTAGAGAAATGTCCAACAACAAATTGGAAGAAAGCGAACATTATTGAATGGCTTCAAAGCAAAGGGGAGGTAATTGATAGCACTATGATTATACCAGAATTATTGGATATTGTGAAACAACTAAAACCATTGTACGACAAATACGAAATCGATGAACTAGTTTCACAACACAATAAAACAGTGCTACGATTACCTCCATACCACTGCGAACTCAATCCGATTGAAATGGCTTGGTCGGTAATCAAAAACCACGTAAAATCGAATAACAAGACTTTCAAGCTTAAAGATGTCCAAAAGCTCTTGATTGAAGGCGTAAATAAAGTCACTGAAGAAATGTGGAGAAATTTTATAAGCCACACTGAAAATGAAGAGGACAAATTTTGGAACATCGATATGATTGTGGACGAGTTAATGGCTGAACGACAAGATTTAGTTATGAC
>NW_021769857.1:0-1141 GCF_005508785.2 Acyrthosiphon pisum
AGTTTTGATCACATTCTGTTAACTATATTCTACTAAATAAAAATGTTCAACGTTGAAAACTCGGTGTTTATTAATATTGAAATAATATACTACTCTCAATAAAATGGCATGAAAAGAAGTGGGTAAGTGGATGTCACTCTGCTGTACAGTAGGTTACAAGTAGGTCAATGTATAATGGATTTTATTAAACTTGAATGCAATGATATATTCCGCTTATTACAAGAAAAATTTCAGGATATTCTTTGTATCTTTTTCAATAAAATTGTATTCACATTTTCATACACTTTTGGAGGTTAGAGTTCGTGGATTTTAATCGCACTCAATATATCAATATTCAATTTTAACCAAGTGAAGGTTAACCCCAATATATAAAATGGATATAATTTTTGTTTTGATTAGTTTAACAACGATTTGATTTGTGAATTTATAATTTACCGAACGACTTAATCACATATTTCCTTGTAAATTTATATATATACAGAAATGTTTATTACAATTTTTAGAGGTTACATATCAAGGATGTCAATCCACCTAAGTATATCAATATATTTTATAACCCATGTCTGTTATTTATTCTTACTGTTGAAAACGTATGAAACCCTCTATAATTGTTAATATCAAATTAACATTACAATTAATATTAATAAAAAACCTTTTTATGCCAAATTTGCTAATGATTATTGATTAGTAGTAATTAATAATCTGCTTGATTCATTAACCATAATATTTGTTTTTTATTATTATCATTGATGTTTATATTTGAGATTTGAGATTTCTTCGTAATTACATTCGTATATATAATTATTAATTTTATTACAGGGAGAATATCGGTTGGTGAATTAAAATATTTCCATTTGCATCAATTTGATAATTTCATTGAGTGTATAAAATATAATAAAATACAGAATTAAAACACGTTTAAAGGGTAATGTGTGATAAAGTGTAAATATACATACCCTGTTTCCGTGGACTACTAGTGTCAAAAATCGTGACAAATATATCATGGTCCTTGAGCAGTTAACGAACGCGATTTTGACTCGTTATATACGTCATGTCAAAAATATATAGCGTATTCGAATGTTTTCAGCAAACTGGGTCATCTACAATAATTATTATTATATATCTCGTATGGGCGTATTGT
>NW_021769857.1:1191-2441 GCF_005508785.2 Acyrthosiphon pisum
AAACTAAAATTCAAAATAGCCAATTTCTAAACATATTGGAAAAAATAATTTTAACGTTTACAGTAATTAATTTATGTAATTAATCCGTTTGCGACTTATGATGAGTGTTAAAATATTCGTTCAACTTGCTTGTACTAGGAAATTAAACTAAACGTGCAAATGTAGAAACGATGCGTCAATAATATAATTTTTTTTTAGTTATCGTAAACCGTTAACTGATAATAATATAAAATTATTTTAATGACAGAAAGGTTTAATGACTCATGACTTTTGTACATATTATCGGTTAACTTTAGATAAAATGTCGTTTTGACGATTTGTTTTGATAAATTTCCTAATAGGTAGTAAATAGTTGAGCGAATATTTAAACGTTCTTAATTCTCAAATATATTACTTAAATCAATTTACTGTAAACGTAAAAATTATTTATTTTGTTTTTTATAAATTGGCTATTTTAGTATTTCCAAAAATATTTAAACCAAATTTAAAATTAAAATTTTTGTATTTTCTGTTTATAAAAGTTAAAATAAAAAAGGTTTTATTAGACGCGCAGGCATCTATAATATTAATACATAAAAAAAATAATTAAAAAATATTGATTAGGTATAAATGTTTAATACTAAAATACAGGCTAGTCAACCTAGACTGTAATTATTAAAAGTTCACTGTTAATCAAATGTATTATACTGTATTTAAAAACATTAGGTAAAAAAAATTACAATAGTTACTGAGGAGCGAGTTCTACCTTGAATCACAATTTGTATTAATTGACATCTGCTACAACTGAGTAGTGGTTTCTGTTTATATGGCACATGTATAAACAATTCTCATTTACCCTAACTCCATCTTTGTAGTTACCATTTTTACCAAATAATTGCCAAGATTTATGGTAATCAGAATAAATATATATATTAGTATTCAACATTAATGCCGTTGCAAAAATTTCTACATCGGTAGCCCATGTTCCGATCACATTTAATGGGTTTATGTCCAAATACGAATCTATATCTCCAACATATGCTCTTACTCGATTATCTGTCATAAAAAACTATAAAAAACAATAATATTATAGATATGCACTTTAGATTATACATTAAATAATTGTTTAATGATTTAAAATGTTACATAATATATTACCTGATACAGTTTTAGTCGAACGAGTTCATGGTGTTCTTCAGATCCATTTATCCATAATGATATACACTATACCAGCAATTTCCATCACCCAAGACGTCGATTAATTTTTTTGG
>NW_021769857.1:4264-5859 GCF_005508785.2 Acyrthosiphon pisum
GAAAAGTATATAATTGAGGTGGCAACTAAAATATAAAATTTAATTTTAAAATTGTATAGAATTTCGGAAAATTTGAAAAACTGGCACAGCTTGACCGCCGTTTGACTGACTCTTAACTTAGTTTTTTAACATTTTAAAGCTTGGTGAAATTTAAAAATACTGAATATTTAAATACTAGTATACAGATGGGTTAGTTGTTATGGCTCAGTCAAACAGAAGCGGTCTGCCCGCGCGGGGACTGTAAAATAATACAACCGACCGCTGCCCGCCGCGTACACCATAGCAGCCCGCCCTTTGTTTTACTGAGCCTTTACAAGTTTATGTTTTTTTTCCTAAAAAAATCTCCTTAATACATTTTTGCCACGCCTGCAGAGGTAATTATTATTGTTGTTAGTTAGTTCATAGTCATTCAATGAAAGAAATATCTAATTACTGTTTATAGTAGGGTATACCAAAGATATTATACTATTCATTAACCTTTAACAAACTGGTTTTTAGTGTCCTGTTTAAGCGTTCTACGAGACCATTAGCTTGAGGGTGGTAAGGTGACGTTACCCTTTGTTGTGTTCCAGTCATTTTAAAAAGTTCTTCGGAAAGTTTGTTTACAAACTCCCGGCCTTGATCACTTATTTGTATTTCCGTGCATCCATGTCTACATATAATTTCGTCGTAGATGAACTTTGCAACCGATTCAGCGGTTTTATCAATCAAAGGTCTAGCCTCACACCACTTGCTGAAATAACACACTGCAACAACTACATACCGAAAATTATTCACAAGCGGCAAAGTAATCAAGTCTACACCAATCTGTTTGAAAATCTAGATTTTATAAAAAACAAATATTAAAATAATGAAATAAGCTATACGTTTAAATAGCTTATATACCTAGTTCAAAGTTAAATTACTTTTTTAGGGACGGATACAGATTTTAATTCAGGAACAAATTTTAAAGATGCTGGATTAACTTGTTGACATATTTTGCATTGTCTTATGTAGTTCTTTATATCAACGGTCATGTTCGGCCAAAAAAATCGTGATTTTAATAGTCTTTGGGTTGCATCTCTGCCATGATGACTAGATAAAACTGATGACTGTGCTGAGTTGTCGGATCCATTATGCACCATATGTATAATTCGTTTTCGTTCATTAATATCAATTATAGTTTTTGACAATGTTTTCTTGTGAACAAGTATATCATTGTCAAGCTTAAAAACTTTACACTGTCTCCTAAAGTTAGACTTTTCATTTTTTGTGGACACATAAGGTGGATATCCATGACCACGAAGAAAATTTACAACACAATTTAAATCAATATGTTGATTACGGCCTTCCTTAATAAACACTGATTCCAAAGCAGGATCATATTGTAAAAATTCATTAGGTGGAGCATTGTTAAAATCGACAAATGGCTCCTGATGAACTAAAAATCATATAATACATACATACATATATATATATATATATATAAATTATAAATATATAAACAGTAACACCCATTAAATAATTTAAAAAATAACCAGTGAAATTTTGCATACCCATCAATTAAAAAACAGTTTTTTTTTAACATTTGAATTTCAAATTTTGACAATATTCGT
>NW_021769857.1:8079-9270 GCF_005508785.2 Acyrthosiphon pisum
TACTGTACAGCCGAGTGACACCCACATTTAAATATTTTTTGTTTTTGTGTCCGTCATCACTTTTCTGCACTTATTATCCACATTTAAAATGTCCAATGTCCATAATTGATTTAAAAATATTAAATAATTATATTCATAGCTAATATTATTATTTTCATACCAACGAATTGGTTATTTATAAACCGCACACGGCCGCGGTGGCGGCCTATGGAAGGTCAGCTTATGCGCGCGGTGCGGGTTATAAGTAGGTACGGTTTTAGAACGCTGCCGCTGTAGCCACGTATATACCGTTATCGATATGAATCAATATGTCTAAAAACATGCCTTAGGAGAACAGCTTACTTACTCATTCAGACTACAATGAACGTAAAAAACCTAACTTCAATAAAATAAAGATAACAATATTATCTGTGTTTGTATGTTAGAAATAAATTATAGATAAGTTAACGCAGTCAGTTCATATTATGATGTAGTACAAATTACAAAAAACTAAATTCTTACACAGTTAATAAGTGTCATCTTAGTGTTTGTAAAATTGATAATTGTACAACTTTTGTAATTCTGAAACCTAAATAAGATCTATTCTACTGAATCTTGTATTTAAACGGAAAATTGTTGAAAATTGAATTACTTTCGGAATCTATTATACGATGCGGCGACTTTTCTGTTTTCAGCCGACGCAATATCGGTAGTGTAATTAAGTAATTTAATTTTTAGAAAGACTAAAATATCGATAATATTATAAAGACAATTGTCTTTCTATGATCATAAAGGCTAGTGCCCCTTTATCACGTATTAATTTATAAATATTTGTATACTAATAAACCGACAGTAAAACATTCAATTTATTTTGAAAAAAATAAAAGGCAATAAAAAAAAAATGCATTTAAAATAAGTGTCACACTTTTATTCAATAGGTAATAACCAATAATATTGCAATCAAAAAACATTGAGTGCTGTATTAACTATTTTGCCATATAGAAACCAATTTTTCATAAGTACTACTTAAGTGGTGTATTTACTGATCAATAAAAAATTATGTAAATATGCATTTTATGATAAAAAAAAAAAAATACTCACTAGGTCCTTCCTCGATTTTCAAATCCCATGGTCTAAACATTATGGACATTAAAATAAAAATACGGTTACATACAACACGTCTAACTAACGAATGAATAAAAGAAATTCGAT
>NW_021769858.1:0-2867 GCF_005508785.2 Acyrthosiphon pisum
GATATATCTATCTATCGCAAAATGGAATGTCATGATCTCATCATTTTGCTTCATCAGGTATTGAAGCTACGTTGTTGGAAGTCGGTCGAACGAGGTATTCAGCACTCAAGTTGCCGTTGAACATTCAAACTAATGAAACTCCAACTTAAAACCTTTCAAGGAATTTTGTGATGGCCAAAGTGTTGCAGCAAATCAAATTTATCGGTTGGGATGAATTCATGATGGCACACAAAATATCTTTGGGGAATTAGATGCAAGATTTACAAAACAACGATAACCGGTTTGGTGATGCTATGATTCTATTGGTAGGTGATTTTCGACAAACATTACCAGTGATTCCATTATTAATGCCAGCAGACGAACCTAATGCATGTTTGAAGTCGTCTATCTTATGAAAATACTCTCAAATTAAATATGAACAAGCTAGTCGAATTGTAGAATGAATGATTGTTTTTCAAAACAATTGTTCGAGATTGATAATGGCAAAATTCTCTGCCAATTTTTGTCACTTTACTAAATCAAAAACCGAACGCATCGAGATGATGTTTCTAAAAAGAAGACGATTCCACTTCAATTATATTTCGGTTATTCATTGCATAAAACATTCGTCAACAAAACTGAAGAATAGTTTTATTTTTTGTAAAAAAAAAACTTTTGTATAGTAAGTAATAACACATAAGCATGTTACGACGACTGCACGTTTTAAGACAAGGAAACTCTTGATGGATGCCTATAGGCATTTTAATATATTTTAAAAGCACGACATATATTATATATTAGTGTAGGTACATTATGTAAGTATGCGTTCCCTGCCTCCTCTTGTCATGGGTGGCCAGACTGTGGCTGTAGGTTCCAAGAGTTCTAACATCCTCTGAAATATTTTTCAATCTACGATATTGAAGTGGGGCTACAATATATTTGAAACTTATCCTTACCGAAAACCATGGATGTGGTTATATTAAACCATATTGTATATTAATCTATGTGGTTAGGTCATTTGGCTAAACATAAAAATACCACAACAGTTTTCAATTAGTCCTTTTTAATAATGGAAATAATAATAATGTCTAAACAAAAAAAAAAAAAAACAATAATTAATAACAATATATTCTTTTGTCGACACGATTAATCAAATTTGTCAAACCTACACGATTAAGCATAAAAAAACTCTGCAGCGTTGCCATTTTCAATTTTGAGCTATATTATACAAAAAAAAATTATTAAAAATAATAATAATAAATTAAAAATATTGTACGAATTAAAAAAACAACATGATTACATAGTCAATAATAGTTATATTTCATAAATCTGTTTGATAATGATAATAATAATAATAATAATAATAATAATAATAGTTATGAAAATAATAAAATTAAAATATGTTAATTAAAAAAATTACATGATGTGCAACATCGCATAAAATAGTCTATGCTCAATCGTGTTGCTAAAAACATATTATGCTCAGTTGTGCTTAACCGCTCAAATTACATTGTGTGTTTGATTGCAGTTTGAGGTTACCACGTGTTCAACACTGAGTGCTTTCCACACCAGTAACCAATAACCACAGTTGAAGCTGTTTTATCATTAGAAAAAAAATACGTAATTATACGATATTATTTTGATTGGATATTGAAAATATTTTTAATAAATAATAAATACTTTGACGGAATCTCGTGGCGGAGGCAGCTACCTCCATCGTGTCCGGGTATTTTCACTCCTCGGCAAAAGCTCGCTGGCGGTCGCCCGCGCGTGAAATCGTTACGGGAGAGCGCTAACCTGCCGTGATAGTGATACAAAATATATATTATAATAACAACAATATTGTATAGAGATAGAATAGTGCTACGCAGTGAACAGCGCATAAATTATATTATTATTATTATTATTATTATTATCATATACAAACATACGAGTGCGAGCGGTTAAAATAAAATGCGTCCGAACCCATATGTAACTAATAGCCCCTTCGTCGTTGCCGTTTATTATTATTATCATTATCATCATTGCGATTTGCGGCAGGTCGTGGTGGTTATCAGGTGCGCACATTTATAAGGACGCCGCGCGAACAATGACGCCGCGTCGCGATTCTCTCGGGCCTCCTGTTATCCGTGCGGTATCTATAACCACAATAATACGCTCCCGATCGCCACTACCGCCGCGTAATAACACACAATAATAATAATAATATAATAGCGTACACTTCTCCGCCACTGACCGCCACTGATGATGATAATATAGCCCGTCTTCGTGTTCGACCACCGAGCACGCCGCACATAGTATGTGCCGTGTAAACTGCACAGATGCACGATGCACCACGGAGTGCATCGTAATAGAGATTGGGTTGCATATTTTATTATTTTTGTCGGACGGAGTTACGGAGCTCTGGATTTATGGTAGATTAAAAACGCACCTCGGCTAGGTGAAACGCGATTTTCTGAAAATTATTCAATTTATAAGCAGTTGTAGAGACACCCATAAAAATATATAATATATTACATGCTTGAGAATATTTAATGATTTATAGCTTTCTAAAACTTATCTCAACTGCCACAGAGCTAAATACCGTCAAATTTCAAAAAAATGTTCGTAATTTTAATCCAATAACACTGTTTTTCTACCACTTGTTTCTTCATATTATTCATTGTCATTTATTATACGTACCACGACATGAAAAATCTCATTAACTATAATTAATCATGCAAAATTAATGAAATTGGTATCACCTGATCATCTGCTGAAAATTATCAAATGAAATTGTATCTTTCCACAATTACTTCAATAGTGTAATCAACTTAATCGATCTAAAAACAGATTTATATTTGGCTCAAAGTAAGATCATCGAGATTGATCTGACCAATTTTGTAATC
>NW_021769858.1:6391-10880 GCF_005508785.2 Acyrthosiphon pisum
ATTAATTAATAAATATTACCTAATAATGTAATTAATAATAAATTACATTATTTATAAACAAACAATCTATTTTTTTATCTAGATAAATGTATGTGTATTTTTTTATTTAGTTAAATTTTGATTGAATTATCTGTTATCTTATCTAGATGATGTTTTAGTTAACTTTTCCCAACACTGATTAGGTGATACTGGTGAGTCAATAAAATTGTATGAACGATATATTTCAATTAGGATTCTTATATTTATTCTGTTGTGAACCTAACATTTTTAAAAATTATTGAGCAAATGAGAATAAAAAAAAAATTTGAGAGTGTGTGAGCCCAATATTACACTCTGGGGAAATAAAACTTCTTTCATAAATATTGTAACCCGAGTAATTAAAGTGAATCAGGGGGAAAGTGAGAAAAATCAATACAATAAAAATAAACATGCATGCCGCCGCACATGACTTGCAAAATAAATAAATAAAGAAACCTCGTGTTCATTTTCTGTTATGATATTTTTTCCACGCACACCGCAAGAAAGAAGTTTTACTTCAAAAGGTGGACAAGTTAGTATCGCACTGCTGTACAGTAGCTGTAATTGATGTGTTATATTTGAATACAATGATAAACCATTGTAAAAGAAAAATGATTCTGAGTGGTTAGCATAGTCTTTATAATATTGTTTTTAATTCGTTACTATGGTGATAAACAAACGTGTCGTTTCATTTTAAATAGGTGTACAATTTACACGGTTATTTTAATTAATAGATAGCTCAAATGTAAATTAATTTAAACAAATTCTATTGCGATAGCAACCTTCTCCATGATATAATCTTTCATTAAAAAAAAAAATTAAGACAATCGGTCAAGTAGTTTCCGAGAATATTACAATCAAAGGTTCAATTTTCGTTATAATTTTTTTTCCACCCACACCTCAAGAAGGAAGTTATAATTCAAAAAAATCCAAATCTCGCAATTGTAGCCACTGTAGGAGTACCTACAATTTTAAGGACCATCATTAAACAAAATATAAAAACAAAGTTTTCCAACATAATCAAACATAATAAAAATATTGACCATGTTACAATGGTAACATGATACAATTTTACCCAGTCACCCCTACCTAATTAAGTATTTGTAACAATTTTGTTTTCTAAATGTTTACAGGGCACATATACTACGTCTGGGATCGATATAAAGAAACTTCAAGATTTTAACATCCCCAAAGTATATTTTTATGGAAAATATAAATGGGTGCTTCGCTATAAAAATTTGAAAAATGATGTTGTTGGCTGCATCATTGCGGAAATTAGTCTTTTACGACCTTGGGAAACACCGATTTGATTACAGTATATGAAATAATAATATAGTATGTCAGTGGTGTACGCAGGGGGAGGGGGTGTCAGGTATATATGACACACCCCTTAAAAATGAATAAGTATCTATACAAATATTATGAAACGATGACTAAAAAAAAAAAAGGTCAATTCATGCATATAACTATGATTTATGATACCCCCCTTAAAAAAATCCTGCTTACGCCACTGTAATCTGTTATTGACTTCATATAAAAACTATGTACTTAATAAATATTAGTATCACTCGCAAAAGTAGCAGATTTGATTTGTCTTCTAGGGAGGGGGGCAATATCCTTTTGGTCCATAAATTGTACTTTTGACTATTTAACCACTTAAGTAAATACTATATAATATTACAATACGGAAAAAATAATGATAACTATTGTATACTACCTAGCCCGCTGAAAGTACTTGAATACGTCATATATGACGTATATAACAATCCTAAGCGTGTTCGTTAATTCCTCAGAGGTCATAAATGTGTCACGATTTTTGATACTAGTTGTTCCATATTCTCATATATTCTGTGTCCGCAGAAACCGGTTACAATTCATCACTAATTACCCAGTAAAAATATTTCAATTCGATTTTTACCAATTTTGAGTTTAAAATACAAGTTGATAGATCAAAACTAATTGATCAATAAAAATAAAAATCAATCAATCCAAAATTGATATTCAAAATAGGGGTTTCCATTTTCAAAAAAAAATTAAATTGATTGCGGATTCTTAAAATACATTAGTTAGGGGTGAGTCGTTGCCCCTATAGCACGAGCCACTGTGGAGCGCTAGTATGTCGCAACTTTTTGTATGGATACTATGTATGTATTTATGTAACTTGATAAGAACATTTGGCGCCATCATATTATTGCTCGTTGTGTAACAAACGATGTCATTGCACATTGAGTCAGTAAAGACTTCAAAATGAGTGCAGAGATTGCATAACAATTTAAAAAAAGATTCGAAGATGAGAAGACGTACCAGATGGCAAAAAATATTATTTTCATTTATATACACAATTTCTACCAGAAGAAGTACTTTGATTTCCACATATAGTTACTTATCTTTTATCAAATTGGATCATGAATAAAAACAATCGACTACAAATTACGGAAAACCGCTAAAAACGGAATTTTAATCTCTAATGCTTTGTATACCACAATAGAAACGAATAATTAATAATATTATAATATAACTATCTGATCCCGTGTAATTCGTTTCCGGTTAAATGTACCAACTCTATATGACTCAAACTTTTTTTCAATTCATTATTTAATATTTGGTGTATTGGGTTCAAAATTTATTTTAACTTTTCCGTTGCTCGGAATTAAAATTCTGCTTCGCAGCAGTATGATAACAGGTATACAATCTACCTGCGGTAGATCGCGGACACCGCGCTGTTTTACGTAATTCTATGATTTAACTGTAAATATTAAAGTTATACCAAGTTTTAAAGTTTGTCGTATTCCACCTACGGTGGATTAATGCAATCAATTAATGCAAAATCCTAATCTAATATCTTGCTAATATCAGATGAATAAAAAAACCAGATTAAACCATTTTTAAATTAGCATGTCTTCTTCCTAGAGGTCTAATCAATACACACAAATTAATTTGTAAAAATATATAATATATATACTGACAAAAAATAATGATACAAATCAACAATCATGCCAGATCAACCAATATATTATATTACACTGTTGCGCCACTATGGAATTTTTTACATCCAGATTATCTGATTTTCCGGTGGATTTTCCTAAAATTTTCTTTCGTAAAAATCTACTCCTATATATATAGATAATATTAATTGACTTACAGGCTATAAAAGATAACAAAAATACAAAATATACAGACTGACAATTAGCCTCCGTTCAGAATTGTTTTTCCTATACAATGGTATTATATCATTAAATTCAAGTTGAATACAATCCATTAACTACACTTTGACCCACTTGTAACACTTAATCCAACAAAATAAAACATAGGTTAAATAACTATTATACAAAATACAAAATAAATTAAAATCATTGATATTATCATAGTGCAACAATATTATAATAACAATATTAAATATTTGAATTTAATAATAAAAACTAATAGGTAAACCTTAATTTTACTTTCGTGGTCTAAAATAAGTTTTCATAAATAAGAATAAATAATAAGTTACGGCAGTTGCACGGCAAATGATAACAAGAAAGTGCTTGTGTTACTAGAAGAAAATGCAGCAAAATCTTTTTTAAATGTTTTCCATTAACTTAAATTAACTCAGTCAAAACTTATCATTAACTTGCCCAGACTTGAATTGCAAAGACAAGAGTCGCGTAGCACTACAATATAAAGAAAAATTATAAGTCATACTAACCTATTTTTGTTATAGAAGCTAAACATTTTACAAGTTACTAAGCAAATCGCAGCCCGCAAGTGTCTATGAATCACGGATATAGATATTATGGTTGCACAACGAGCAATAATATGACGGCGCCAAATGTTCTTATCAAGTTACATAAGTACATACATAGTATCCATACAAAAAGTTGCGACATACTAGAGCTCCACAGTGGCTCGTGCTATAGGGGCAACGACTCACCCCTAACTAATGTATTTTAAAAATCCGCAATCAATTTAATTTTTTTTTGAAAATGGAAACCCCTATTTTGAATATCAATTTTGGATTGATTGATTTTTATTTTTATTGATCAATTAGTTTTGATCTATCAACTTGTATTTTAAACTCAAAATTGGTAAAAATCGAATTGAAATATTTTTACTGGGTAATTAGTGATGAATTGTAACCGGTTTCTGCGGACACAGAATATATGAGAATATGGAACAACTAGTGTCAAAAATCGTGACACATTTATGACCTCTGAGGAATTAACGAACACGCTTAGGATTGTTATATACGTCATATATGACGTATTCAAGTACTTTCAGCGGGCTAGGTAGTATACAATAGTTATCATTATTTTTTCCGTATTGTAATATTATATAGTATTTACTTAAGTGGTTAAATAGTCAAAAGTACAATTTATGGACCAAAAGGATATTGCTCTCCTCCTTAGAAAGACAAATCAAATCTGCTACTGTTTGGGAGTAATAAAATGTATGAGTAATAAGTACATAGTTTTTATAATAAGTCAATACC
>NW_021769858.1:10986-17283 GCF_005508785.2 Acyrthosiphon pisum
CCCATACACCAAATATTAAATAATGAATTGAAAAAAGTATGAGTCATATAGAGTTGAACATTTAACCCGGAAACAAATAACACGGGATCAGATAGTTATATTATAATATTATTGTTTATTCGTTTCTATTGTGGTATACAAAGCATTAGAAATTAAAATTCCGTTTTTAGCGGTTTTCCGTAATTTGTAATCGATTGTTTTTCCAGTTGCATTAAATAACTATTGAGAAATTCAAAAAATTGCATGTTTAAATTATATTCATGATCAAATTTGATAAAAGATAAGTAACTATATGTGGAAATCAAAGTACTCCTTCTGGTAGAAATTGTGTATATAAATAAAAATAATATTTTTTTGCCATCTGGTACGTCTTCTCATCTTCGAATCTTTATTTAAATTGTTATGCAATCTCTGCACTCATTTTGAAGTTTTTACTGACTCAATGTGCAATGACATCGTTTGTTAGTTCAGTAAATCTGTTACTTATAATTACATGGAATCTACATTTGGTACTATACTTTTCTGAATTTTTGTAATAGAAATTGTTGAAAATTAATTGTTTGCTTATTTCGTGTAACAGGTACTGTTTGTGTCTTGTAAGCTATTTATTGGTTTGTCTTTCTGTTCTATTTTTAATTTTACTTCAGTTTCTTTATAATTTAAAGTTACTATTTTTTTTTTAAATCTAGAATTGTATTAATTTTTTCATTATGTCTAATACTATTATAACGGGTGTTCCTATTTATTGTCAACAATAATTATTTTATGATTAATTATTATCGTTTAAATTTTTATTCAGATATAATATTATTATGTTTGTTCTATCCACTTTTGATATTTGGTTATTCGTATTACGTTTTAAGTAAAACTTTTTGTCCATTAAATACTTTTATTTTATTTTATTATTGATTGGTAAAATAGATATTACACATGTAATTAACTTTACGTTAGGTACTAAATGTGCTACCTACCTCTACTTCGTATTTTTTTTTATAAGCAGTTTATGTTTAGTGATCATTAAATATTTATTATACAACTACTCATTAAATAGTTGGTAAAACATTTTGATGTTGGTTATGTTACATTTTATTTAAGTGTGTCATTGGATAATCAATAATCATTAACCACCCGAATCCAACCACCCACATACCCATCAAATGTTATATGTGTAGACTGTAGATAAAGCAACACACTGACTATAGAATATTTCACTGCCACTGTTCCACATACTTCCTATACTTTCAGTAAGTATATCGTATCTGAGCTGAGCTCATACGGAAAGTGGTCCAAAATCACTATACTAAAATGCAATATAATATATATTATATTGTGGTAGAACGCACGTGACAAAATAGCCCCATGTCTTTTTCTACACAATTATAAAAATTGTATTGTTTATGTGTACATGGCATATAATTGTTAAATATTTTTTGATAATAATGTCAGTGGTGTAGGCAGTTAAGTACTAATTCCGTTACTAAAGAATGTTGCGGTCATCATCGCAACACCCATGGCGTCTCTATCGACGTCTACGAGACATCCAGTGGCAGTGGTGGGATCAGCTTTCGTGAGACCGTTGTCGTCGTAACTACGCAACAATTGTCATTGTCATATATATTGTTTTGATACCAACAAAAGTTGTATCAACCTTCAAGCGTGTCGCTATTTGTGAGTACATTTTCCTAGACCGTTTCTACACCTACAAGTGGCTTAATCGGAAAAGGAGTAAGGTAAGAGCTAATTTTAATGAATAATAATTTTACGTAAATTAAAGTAAATTAGGACATATCGGGTTAAAAAACCTACAATAGGTGTTCTGATCATACCCGTTCCTATTATTTTATTTAAAATTTATGCTATTTATAGATTTGGAATTACAGATTAGCCAGCTATATCCCGAGCTGCATTAATCTTATGTCTAACGTACTTTAATTTGGTAGATAATAGCAATTAAAATGTATTAATCACAATAGTCAAATGCATTGGTGAATTAAATATTGTTGAGATTAACCAGGGTCCAGGAGTAACATACGAATGTGATTGATATCGGATGGTACAAGGTTGATAAGATCTTAATACTTGAGGAGTTTATTCATACCAAGAAACGCATTGACCCAGGAACATTATGGTTCGGGGAAACTGTCGAGACAACAGCCAGGTACCGGAAGAAAAAACATTGGTGGCTCAGAGTGAGGAGGATGAGGTCAAATCTGAAAAGAGATTGAAAAATCAGTTAATGGAACAGATATTAGATAGACTGGAGGGGTTGAAAACAACGGTCGACAAGCAGAAACTGACAATTGCTATTTTTAGCGAGAGCATAGAACACTTGGAGCGGGAGTTAGCTGAAGAAAAAGCTTAGGTCAACCGAACAAATGGCAAAGCAAATGGCTCATACTGTGGAAATTCCCCCCATCCATCCACCAGCAAATGTCCAAGAGTGGTAACAGAACGACCCGCACACACGGGAGATAGTTGTTAAACTCACCGGAGACGGGGCACGGTTCGGTCGCCGGTGGATTTCGAACATCATCCAGGACAAGGTATTGCACCCTCGATCCATCGCGCATGGTGAAGAGGGGGTGGTTGTCCCAGTGGAAAAGGCCCAAATCATATCCTACTACAGCAAAAAACTCAATCCAGCTCAGGTAAGATAATTGGCAGTCGAACGTGAATGTCTAGCCATAGTTAGGGCGGTAGACAGGTTCAGGCTGTATCTTGAGTCCGGCAAGTTTATGTTATTTACAGATAACGCGGCACTCCGATGGTTACAGCAAGCTCACTTTAAGCAAACTAACGCGATGGGTTTTACAACTCGGGGATTTCAATTTTGAAATCCGGCACGTGCCCGAGGTAGAAAATGAAGCAGGTGACGCGCTATCCCGTTGCCCAGTAGGACCGAACACGGTGGACAAAGAGTCGTTGGAGAATAATATCTATAATCCTCCGGTGATTCGGACTGGAGGGTCCGGCGAAACGTTCAAAACCTTCGGTGATCTGTCCAGAGTGTTCGGTTTGGGTGTTACCCAGTGTGGGGTGACCCAGCCGAAGAAGGACGACGGACACGTATCGTTGCAATATGTCCGAGAGTGGCAACAGAACAACCCGCACATACGATAGATAGTTGGTAAACTCTCCAGAGACGGGGCAAGGTTCGGTCGTCTGCGGATGTTGTACATCATGTAAGACAAGGTGTTGCACCGCTACCGCATCGTTTGAACGGATACGATCAAGCCCGACTGCGCGAGCCCTGTTCGAGTGGTGTTAAAATATATGAATCTAATATAATATACAATTCTCGCGTCACAATGTTAGTTACCATACTCCTCCGAAACGGCTGAACCGATTTTTATGAAATTTTATATGCATATTTAGTAGGACTAAGAATCGGCTACTATCTATTTTTTATACCCCTAAGTGATAAGCGTTGTCCAGCAAAAAATTAAAATTAAAATAATATTATTATTAAAATAATAATAGTGTATATTATATATTGGTTGCTATTGGTTAATCGGGCATATTATATATAAATTAATGTTTGTGTGCAGATCTGTGGGAAGAAGATAGCATAATTTAAAAAGGGTTAAATTTGGTTTTTTTTACTTATCGGATTTTAGTACGGTTAGGTTAGGGTTTTGTATTGATTGATTATATTAATCCATTGTAGGTGGAATTAAGTAAAAACGACAAACTTGGTATAATTTTGATATTTTAGAGTTAAATCTTACACTTACGTACAGACAGCGCGGGTGTAACAGGCGATTTTTACCCCCGGATAATTTTACCCCCCCCCCCGGTAAAATAAACCTAGGATATTTATACCCCCGGTAAAAATATACTAGGTTAATTTTACCCCCAGTAAAAATATACTAGGATATTATTACCTCCCCCGGTAAAATGGTTCGACAGGGGGGTAAAAATATACTAGGATATATTTACCTCCCCATGTTATAATGTGTTTTTAAGGGGGGTAAAAATATCCTAGCTTATAATTAACGATCCATTTAAAATATACTATGATATATTAAATTTACCTCCCATTGAATTTGTATAAAAAATTTTTATTTTTATCTCATAAGTGAATTTATATAGTAGATTATTTTTACCCCCCCCCAGTAAAAATATCCTAGCATACAATAAACGATTTCTTTAAAATATACTAGAATATATTTACTTCCCATTGAATTTGTATAGTAGATTATTTTTACCTCCCATGTTATAATGTGTTTTTAAGGAGGGTAAAAATATCCTAGCATATAATATACGATTATTTTAAAATATACTAATATATATTTACCTCCCATTGAATTTGTATAGTAGATTATTTTTACCCCCCCGGTAATAATGTGTTTTTAAGGGGGGTAAAAATATCCTAGCAAACAATAAACGATCTTTTTAAAATATACTAGGATATATTTACCTCCCATTGAATTTTTATAAAAAATTTTTATTTTTATCTCATAAGTGAATTTATATAGTAGATTATTTTTAAGGGGGGTAAATATATCCTAGCTTATAATTAACGATCTATTTAAAATATACTATGATATATTTACCTCTCATTGAATTTGTATATTACATTATTTTTACCCCCCCAGGTTATAATGTGTTTTTAAGGGGGGTAAAAATATTCTATGATATATTTACCTCCCATTGAATTTTTATAAAGAATTTTTATATTTACCTCCCATTGAATTTGTATAGTACATTATTTTTACCTCGCAGGTTATAATGTGTTTTTAAGGGGGGTATAAATATTCTAGCATATAATTAACGATCTTTTTAAAATATACTAATATATATTTACCTCCCATTGAATTTGTATAAAAAATTTTTATTTTTACCCCCCCCGGTATTTATATAGTAGATTATTTTTAAGGGGGGTAAAAATATCCTAGCAAACAATAAACGATTTCTTTAAAATATACTAGAATATATTTACTTCCCATTGAATTTGTATAGTAGATTATTTTTACCTCCCATGTTATAATGTGTTTTTAAGGGGGGTAAAAATATCCTAGCATATAATATACGATTATTTTAAAATATACTAATATATAACTTTTAATAATTACAGTCTAGGTTGACTAGCCTGTATTTTAGTATTAAACATTTATACCTAATCAATATTTTTTAATTATTTTTTTTATGTATTAATATTATAGATGCCTGCGCGTCTAATAAAACCTTTTTTATTTTAACTTTTATAAACAGAAAATACAAAAATTTTAATTTTAAATTTGGTTTAAATATTTTTGGAAATACTAAAATAGCCAATTTATAAAAAAACAAAATAAATAATTTTTACGTTTACAGTAAATTAATTTAAGTAATATATTTGAGAATTAAGAACGTTTAAATATTCGCTCAACTATTTACTACCTATTAGGAAATTTATCAAAACAAATCGTCAAAACGACATTTTATCTAAAGTTAACCGATAATATGTACAAAAGTCATGAGTCATTGGGACCTTTCTGTCATTAAAATAATTTTATATTATTATCAGTTAACGGTTTACGATAACTAAAAAAAAATTATATTATTGACGCATCGTTTCTACATTTGCAGGTTTAGTTTAATTTCCTAGTACAAGCAAGTTGAACGAATATTTTAACACTCATCATAAGTCGCAAACGGATTAATTACATAAATTAATTACTGTAAACGTTAAAATTATTTTTTCCAATATGTTTAGAAATTGGCTATTTTGAATTTTTAGTTTTAAGTAATCCTACCTAGGCGGTAAATATATCATAGTATATTTTAAAAAGATCGTTAATTATATGCTAGGATATTTTTACCCCCCTTAAAAACACATTATAACATGGGAGGTAAAAATAATCTACTATACAAATTCAATGGGAAGTAAATATATTCTAGTACATTTTAAAAAAATCGTATATTATATGCTAGGATATTTTTACCCCCCTTAAAAACACATTATAACATGGGAGGTAAAAATAATCTACTATACAAATTCAATGGGAAGTAAATATATTCTAGTATATTTTAAAGAAATCGTTTATTGTATGCTAGGATATTTTTACCCCCCTTAAAAACACATTATTACCGGGGGGGTAAAAATAATCTACTATACAAATTCAATGGGAAGTAAATATATTCTAGTATATTTTAAAGAAATCGCTTATTGTATGCTAGGATATTTTTACCCCCCTTAAAAACACATTATTACCGGGGGGGTAAAAATAATCTACTATACAAATTCAATGGGAAGTAAATATATTCTAGTATATTTTAAATAGATCGTTAATTATAAGCTAGGATATATTTTAC
>NW_021769858.1:18835-20934 GCF_005508785.2 Acyrthosiphon pisum
CCCCTAAATGTCGGCTACTGTAAGTACAAGTCGGCAGTTTTTAGAAATCAAAAAATCCAACTTTTTATTGATTCTGAGCAAAAGACGAATGTATTAATTTTACAATTGGTGTTTTTTTTTTGTCTGTCATCACCTTTTAGGACAGTAAAAAATAAAAATGCTTAGATCTTCTTCAACATTCTTTTCTGATAAGAAAGTGAATCTAGTTGGTAGGTATTTTGAGGGTCAAAAGTAAAAAATTCCAAATAGTTTTTAAAAGCGCTGTAAAAACAAAAAAAAAATTAGGAAAAAACGGGAATTTTTACGCCAAATCGATTTTTAACAAAATCGATTTTGGTTTTTGTGTAATTACTTGTAACTCTAAAACAAATGAACGTAGATACATGACATTTCCCCTAGTTGTTTACTTGTTTAATGTTTGTATTAGCATTTTTTACACGAGACGTTTTCAAAAAAATTTGTTTACGGACATTTTCAGTACCTATTTTTAGTTTTATTTTTCTATGAATGTCAATCAAATGTTATTTGTTGGGTAAAATAGCTTGAAAATTGAATACAAGGATCCTAATATATTGTTTCAAAGACAGATGAAAAATACTAAAAATCCACTGTAGCAATTTTTTATATAAGCTTCATTGTTCAAATATTGACAAAATACGTAAAATTCACTAAAATGTTTGAGTTAGAAATTCAGACAATTTCAAATTTCATTTTTGTTTTATTTTTTTTTTCTATAAATATCAATAAAGTTTTATTTGTTTGGCAAAAAATCGTGAAAATATAATACAAGGCTCCTTATATATTTTTACAATAGCAGTTGAAAAGTATTAAAAATGCATATAGGCACAATTTTTTTTATAAGCATTTAAACAATGGATATTGACAACATTTATCAAATTTTAAATTTTAAAAATGATTTTGTACTTAAAAATTTATAAATTGTTCAACATTTATAGCTAAGGACTGAAAATATAAAATGTAAAACTTAACCTATTTTAATCATGTCCTTAAAATTGCTGTACATTTACTAAGAAAGTATGCATTTATGTTCTTAAAATATCATTATTTACCTATGCATATAAAATAAAAACCCTAAAATTTGATAAATAAAAATAGAATTTTTTTGATTCCGTAGAATATGAATCAAATTTTTTCTAGGTCAGCATTAAAATAAATAAATATAAAAAAAAATACGCAATTTTATAACTATTTAATCCCTATAATTATTATTATTATAGGAAAATTGCATTATTATAACATTAATATTTTTTTTTCTTCAATAACTATAAAAAAACTCGAGCATTTTTAAAGAAAAAATTTTAAGTTTCTTCTAAAGTTTAAATTTTTACGAAATTATGTAAAATAACGATTTAGCCTTAAACTATTTTAGATAGTGGTTATTTTTCAAAAAGTATAACTCATAGATATTTGAAACATTCACCAGTTGTTAAGGTTGATATTTACTTTGCATAATGAAATTTTCAACATACTTCACTTGTTTTTAATATATTTAAAAATAATCTACTATATAAATTCACATATGAGATAAATATAAAAATTATTTTTAAAAATTCAATGGGAGGTAAATATATCCTAGTATATTTTAAAAAGATCGTTTATTGTATGCTAGGAAATTTTTACACCCCTGTCGAACAATTTTACCGGGAGGTAACTATATCCTAGGATATTTTTACCCCCCTGTCGAACAATTTTACCGGGAGGTAACTATATCCTAGTATATTTATACCCCCCTATCGAACAATTTTACCGGGAGGTAACTATATCCTAGTATATTTATACCCCCCTATCGAACATTTTTACCGGGAGGTAACTATATCCTAGGATATTTTTACCCCCCTGTCGAACAATTTTACCGGGAGGTAACTATATCCTAGTATATTTATACCCCCCTATCGAACATTTTTACTGGGAGGTAACTATATCCTAGTATATTTTTACCCCCCTATCGAACATTTTTACTGGGAGGTAACTATATCCTAGGATATTTATACCCCCCTGTCGAACAATTTTACCGGGAGGTAACTATATCCTAGTATATTTTTACCCCCCTGTCGAACATTTTTACTGGGAGGTAACTA
>NW_021769858.1:22025-23356 GCF_005508785.2 Acyrthosiphon pisum
ATTATAAAGTTTGGGAATAAAATATTGAAAAACAGAGATCGATGCGGGCTGTAGAATATTTCCCTCTAGCAATTAAAAAAAAAAAAAAAAAAAATTGGTTGATCCTACAAGGCGGTATTATTATTCCCGCAGAGAGTATTTTTGAGGACAAAATGATATCGGCACCGGGCACATTAAGCTAATTTTTCGGTTTAAACAATTTTATTTAATTATACGAATAATAATATTAGTCCTGAAATTTATTTTCCAAATGGTTTTCTTTATTATCAAGTTTATTATTTCAGGTACAACAGAATGATGTTTTTAAGTGGCCAGATATTTTACAGGGTGTGCTATTCGCATACAGAACTGCAGTTCACACTTCTACAAAATATTCTCCCTTTTTTATGCTTTACCAGCGAGAACCAGTTCTTCCTATTGATGTAGATATAAACGAACAAATTGGAGATGATTTATCTGATAATTTTGATTTGGACTTTGATGAATTAGAATTTTCAAAGACAATTGAAACAATGCTTCAGTTAAGAGGTAAGAATATACACTATATATTTTAGTCTTAATCAAATATAATATATATAAAATAATCGTCTTTTTAAGAACAAATTATAGTTCATAATTTAAATAAATATTTTTAGATTAATAAACAGAAAAACTATATGTATAATTAAAAGTTAATTTATATTAATAATGTATAGTGGTTATTAGAATGTTAAATATAGAAAAAAAATTGATATTTAGTTCTCAGTACATGTAATATGTATGTATTATAATTATTATATTAGGAGTTGTGGAAAATAAAGCTATGAAAAATATTGATGAAGCTCAACTGAGGCAAAGAGAGTCATTCGCCAAACGCCATTCTAAAGCCGATACTATGTTTAATCCAGGCGATAAAGTTCTATTAAAAAATTTGAGGAGAAATGACAGAAAAGGTGGTTGGTCAGTTATGCCATGGATAGGCCCATTTACTATTGAAAGTATCTCGGACAAAAATACATGTACGCTAAAAAAAGGTGATAGGATCCTCAAAAGCAAACAGCATTTAAAAAATATAAAAAAGTTTTATGAACCCTCACAAGACAATAATAGTGAACCAGAGATTAAATTGATTTCATCTCCTCAAGATATCAAACCTATAAGCCCCAGTAAAAAGTTATATCGGCCTATTAGTAAATATTGGATGTTAAACCAATGTAAGGCTTTAAAAATTGATTTGTCAAGTATAAAATCCATTATTCCCAAAAAATCAAAACCTTTAACCACGCCAAAAAAATTAATCGACGTCTTGGGTGATGGAAATTGCTGGTATAGTGTATATCATTATGGATAAA
>NW_021769858.1:23406-24230 GCF_005508785.2 Acyrthosiphon pisum
TAAAATACAGGCAAGTCAACCTAGACTGTAATTATTAAAAGTTCACTGTTAATCAAATGTATTATACTGTATTTAAAAACATTAGGTAAAAAAAATTACAATAGTTATTGAGGAGCGAGTTCTACTTTGAATCACAATTTGTATTAATTGAATTTATTTATCATTAACATCTGCTACAACTGAGTAGTGGTTTCTGTTTATATGGCACATGTATAAACAATTCTCATTTACCCTAACTCCATCTTTGTAGTTACCATTTTTACCAAATAATTGCCAAGATTTATGGTAATCAGAATAAATATATATATTAGTATTCAACATTAATGCCGTTGCAAAAATTTCTACATCGGTAGCCCATGTTCCGATCACATTTAATGGGTTTATGTCCAAATACGAATCTATATCTCCAACATATGCTCTTACTCGATTATCTGTCATAAAAAACTATAAAAAACAATAATATTATAGATATGCACTTTAGATTATACATTAAATAATCGTTTAATGATTTAAAATGTTACATAATATATTACCTGATACAGTTTTAGTCGAACAAGTTCATGGTGTTCTTCAGATCCATTTATCCATAATGATATACACCTATACCAGCAATTTCCATCACCCAAGACGTCGATTAATTTTTTTGGCGTGGTTAAAGGTTTTGATTTTTTGGGCATGATTTGAGGGCATGACAGATCGTGGCGTTACCAACTGTAATTTTGAAGCAAAACAGTAGTATTTACGCGATAGGCGTAAAAAATTAAAAATTTGTATAAATGCGTGAGTAGATAAATCTTGATATAAGAGGAGCACCATTTATAGCA
>NW_021769858.1:24280-25122 GCF_005508785.2 Acyrthosiphon pisum
AAATTTAATGTAATCGAATAATGATCTCAACCATAGTCCATAATATGGCAACATAATATTATGTCGAATGCAAAAGTAGGCATGAGGCACCTAAATTAGGTACAAAATATTCAAGTTAATAACACGAAATTAGTTCTGCTGAACGTTTATTTGTTATATCGTATATTGTACACTAATTATACAAAGTAGCCATATTTCAGGGCTTTAGACTCGGCCCTTATAATAGTTAATAGATAATAAAAATCGAATCTACAGTAATTAGACAGGAAAATAAAATGGAAATTTTTAAAAACCGTTCCAAAAACCAAAACCGAAAATTTTCTAAAACCGTTCTTTAAACCGATAAAATATTTGAAAAACCTTTTTTAAAACCGAAACCAAAACCAAAAAATTTAAAAAACCGGTCTTAAAACCTAAACCAAAACCAAATTTAGAAAACCGTTCTCAAGAACTAAAACCGTAACCGTTAAAATTTGAAACGGTTTCGATCCCTGTTTCAAAGTAATAAAATGTGTTTTAATAATTTAGAACAGTCAATTATGAAAATAGTAGTAATGTAGAATGAGTTCGTGGTAGTAGCGGTTTAGCGGTGTATAATGGCTGGTGGCGTGAAATGACTTCGGTCTTGCTGGTCCAGGTACATCTGATCAGGCTGTGCTCCTGTCTCCCTTATATATGCTGTCAGCTCCTTTGATCTGGTCAGTATACGGAACTCGCAGGTGCCTTGGGTGTGGTCGTAAGAGTTGTTGTTGTTGTCGTACTGAAGAAACCGCCGTCTTGTGTTCATAGGTTGTTATGGATAAGATTGATAAATGCTTTTACAAGGAGAACCGCATAGTATG
>NW_021769858.1:27130-28589 GCF_005508785.2 Acyrthosiphon pisum
ATAGTAGATTATTTTTACCTCCCAGGTTATAATGTGTATTTAAGGGGGTAAAAATATTCTAGCATATAATTAACGATCTTTTTAAAATATACTAGGATATATTTACCTCCCATTGAATTTGTATAAAAAATTTTTATATTTATCTCATATGTGAATTTATATAGTAGATTATTTTTACCCCCCCCAGTAAATATATCCTAGCTTATAATTAATGATTTTTTTAAAATATACTAATATATATTTACCTCCCATTGAATTTGTATAGTAGATTATTTTTACCCCCCCGGTTATAATGTGTTTTTAAGGGGGGTAAAAATATCCTAGCATATAATATACGATTTTTTTAAAATGTACTAGAATATATTTACTTCCCATTGAATTTGTATAGTAGATTATTTTTACCTCCCATGTTATAATGTGTTTTTAAGGGGGGTAAAAATATCCTAGCATATAATTAACGATCTTTTTAAAATATACTATGATATATTTACCGCCTAGGTAGGATTACTTAAAACTAAAAATTCAAAATAGCCAATTTCTAAACATATTGGAAAAAATAATTTTAACGTTTACAGTAATTAATTTATGTAATTAATCCGTTTGCGACTTATGATGAGTGTTAAAATATTCGTTCAACTTGCTTGTACTAGGAAATTAAACTAAACCTGCAAATGTAGAAACGATGCGTCAATAATATAATTTTTTTTTTAGTTATCGTAAACCGTTAACTGATAATAATATAAAATTATTTTAATGACAGAAAGGTCCAATGACTCATGACTTTTGTACATATTATCGGTTAACTTTAGATAAAATGTCGTTTTGACGATTTGTTTTGATAAATTTCCTAATAGGTAGTAAATAGTTGAGCGAATATTTAAACGTTCTTAATTCTCAAATATATTACTTAAATCAATTTACTGTAAACATAAAAATTATTTATTTTGTTTTTTTATAAATTGGCTATTTTAGTATTTCCAAAAATATTTAAACCAAATTTAAAATTAAAATTTTTGTATTTTCTGTTTATAACAGTTAAAATAAAAAAGCTTTTATTAGACGCGCAGGCATCTATAATATTAATACATAAAAAAAATAATTAAAAAATATTGATTAGGTATAAATGTTTAATACTAAAATACAGGCAAGTCAACCTAGACTGTAATTATTAAAAGTTCACTGTTAATCAAATGTATTATACTGTATTTAAAAACATTAGGTAAAAAAAATTACAATAGTTATTGAGGAGCGAGTTCTACTTTGAATCACAATTTGTATTAATTGAATTTATTTATCATTAACATCTGCTACAACTGAGTAGTGGTTTCTGTTTATATGGCACATGTATAAACAATTCTCATTTACCCTAACTCCATCTTTGTAGTTACCATTTTTACCAAATAATTGCCAAGATTTATGGTAATCAGAATAAATATATATATTAGTATTCAACATTAAT
>NW_021769858.1:31063-31967 GCF_005508785.2 Acyrthosiphon pisum
TGTATATTTTTACCCCCTGTCAAACAATTTTACCGGGGGGTAATAATATCTAGTATATTTTACCCCCCTGCCGATCAATTTTACCGTGAGGGGTAATAATATCCTAGTATATTTTTACCCCCCTGCCGATCAATTTTACTGGGGGGTAATAATATCCTAGTATATTTTTACCGGGGGGTAAAATTAACCTAGGATAATTTTACCTCCCATACAATTTTACCGGTGGTATAAATATCCTAGGTTTATTTTACCCCCGGTAAAAATATACTAGGTTAATTTTACCCCCGGTAAAGTTTTCCTAGGATAATGTTACCCCCCCGGTAAAAATATTTGGGGGTATTAGAAACCTGCGACACGGGGTCCGCGATCTACCGCTGGTAGATTGCCTACCTGATAATGTACTGCTGTGAATCAGAATTTTTATCCTGGGCTACAGAAAAGTTAAGATAAATCTAGAACATCACACACCGAATATTAAATAACGCATTGAACAAAGTTTGAGTCATATACAGTTTGTACATTTAATGGGTAACGAAGTGCACGAGATCAGGTAGTATATTTATATAAATTTGTTGAAAAAAGATAACAAAGAATGTCCGGAAGTGATACATTTCCAAATGTTTATTGAAAAATAAAAAAACGAATTATACATCCAATTAGATTTAAGGAGGACAGAAATGGCGTTTATTTAAAGAAAAAGTATGGATTTAGCTAAAAAATGACTATTTTTAGATTGTATAATTTATAATATTATTTTCACAATATATTTTACAATATTTTCCTAGGTAGTTGGTACAATTTTGAAATTATTGTGTCAAGTTATAAAATATAAATACATTTTCTATGGACAGCTCTATTTTTCAAGAACTGAATAATTGTAAAAAATAAAAAGTTCAGATAACGT
>NW_021769858.1:32067-33138 GCF_005508785.2 Acyrthosiphon pisum
GATCATATTTTATCAGTAAACACAAACTTTTAATATGCATTTTTTTTTTTAATTTGAATAATTAAATTTACTAAGATAAACATACAAAATGCAATTAACATTATTTTATTTTTATTTATTAGTGTGATATTTCAATAGGTGGAATGTGCATTGTACACTAATTCAGGGAATAGTTTTAAATTTTAATTCATATGAATGTGTAGGTACCATCTATAATAAAAAGTTTCCTTATGGAGATACTGCATTTTAAAAGTTTATTTTTCTTTTAATACACGATAATACTAGATAAAAATGCAGTATCTCCTTAAGAATGAAAAAAAAACAAAAATAATGATCTAAGTACAAAAAAAAATTTTCAAAAAATTAAGGATGCCTATCACTAATAATTAATTTTTAAAAAAAGTGGGTAAAAATAAAGATTTTATGGTGAAAAACAAAGAAATCGATAAACTCATTTTCCCAACAATTCAATTATTGGAGATACTGCTTGTTCCACTAGGAGGGCAGTATATACGTGGCTACAGCGGCAGCGTTCTAAAACCGTACCTACTCATAACCCGCACCGCGCGCATAAGCTGACCTTCCATAGGCCGCCACCGCGGCCGTGTGCGGTTTATAAATAACCAATTCGTTGGTATGAAAATAATAATATTAGCTATGAATATAATTATTTAATATTTTTAAATCAATTATGGACATTGGACATTTTAAATGTGGATAATAAGTGCAGAAAAAGTGATGACGGACACAAAAACAAAAAATATTTAAATGTGGGCACGTGGGTGTCACTCGGCTGTACAGTAGGTTGCAAGTGGGTCACTATAATGGATGATGTCAGGGGCGATTTGACAGGGGGGTGTAGGGGGGTTTGACACCCCCTAAATGTCGGCTACTGTAAGTACAAGTCGGCAGTTTTTAGAAATCAAAAAATCCAACTTTTTATTGATTCTGAGCAAAAGACGAATGTATTAATTTTACAATTGGTGTTTTTTTTTGTCTGTCATCACCTTTTAGGACAGTAAAAAATAAAATGCTTAGATCTTCTTCAACATTCTTTTCTGATAAGAAAGT
>NW_021769858.1:33238-35406 GCF_005508785.2 Acyrthosiphon pisum
TACTGTAAGTACAAGTCGGCAATTTTCAGAAATCAAAAAATCCAACTTTTTATTGATTCTGAGCAAAAGACGAATGTATTAATTTTACAATTGGTGTTTTTTTTTTGTCTGTCATCACCTTTTAGGACAGTAAAAAATAAAAATGCTTAGATCTTCTTCAACAGTCCAATCTTTTCTGATAAGAAAGTGAATCTAATTGGTAGGTATTTTGAGGGTCAAAAGTAAAAAATTCCAAATAGTTTTTAAAAGCGCTGTAAAAACAAAAAAAAAAATTAGGAAAAAACGGGAATTTTTACGCCAAATCGATTTTTAACAAAATCGATTTTGGTTTTTGTGTAATAACTTGTAACTCTAAAACAAATGAACGTAGATACATGACATTTCCCCTAGTTGTTTACTTGTTTAATGTTTGTATTAGCATTTTTTACACGAGACGTTTTCAAAAAAATTTGTTTACGGACATTTTCAGTACCTATTTTTAGTTTTATTTTTCTATGAATGTCAATCAAATCCTACCTAGGCGGTAAATATATCATAGTATATTTTAAAAAGATCGTTAATTATAAGCTAGGATATTTTTACCCCCCTTAAAAACACTAATAACATGGGAGGTAAAAATAATCTACTATACAAATTCAATGGGAAGTAAATATATTCTAGTACATTTTAAAAAAATCGTATATTATATGCTAGGATATTTTTACCCCCCTTAAAAACACATTATAACCGTGGAGGTAAAAATAATGTAATATACAAATTCAATGGGAGGTAAATATATCCTATTACATTTTAAAAAGATCGTTAATTATATGCTAGGATATTTTTACCCCCCTTAAAAACACATTATAACATGGGAGGTAAAAATAATCTACTATACAAATTCAATGGGAAGTAAATATATTCTAGTATATTTTAAAGAAATCGTTTATTGTATGCTAGGATATTTTTACCCCCCTTAAAAACACATTATTACCGGGGGGGTAAAAATAATCTACTATACAAATTCAATGGGAAGTAAATATATTCTATAGTATATATTAAAGAAATCGTTTATTGTATGCTAGGATATTTTTACCCCCCCTTAAAAACACATTATAACATGGGAGGTAAAAATAATCTACTATACAAATTCAATGGGAAGTAAATATATCCTAGAATATTTTTACGCCCTTAAAAACACATTATAACCTGGGAGGTAAAAATAATGTAATATACAAATTCAATGGGAGGTAAATATATCCTATTACATTTTAAAAAGATCGTTAATTATATGCTAGGATATTTTTACCCCCCTTAAAAACACATTATAACATGGGAGGTAAAAATAATCTACTATACAAATTCAATGGGAGGTAAATATATATTAGTATATCTTAAATAGATCATTAATTATAAGCTAGGATATATTTACTGGGGGGGTAAAAATAATCTACTATATAAATTCACATATGAGATAAATATAAAAATTCTTTATAAAAATTCAATGGGAGGTAAATATATCCTAGAATATTTTTACCCCCTTAAAAACACATTATAACATGGGAGGTAAAAATAATCTACTATACAAATTCAATGGGAAGTAAATATATTCTAGTATATTTTAAAGAAATCGTTTATTGTATGCTAGGATATTTTTACTGGGGGGGTAAAAATAATCTACTATATAAATTCACATATGAGATAAATATAAAAATTCTTTATAAAAATTCAATGGGAGGTAAATATAATATCATAGTATATTTTAAAAAGATGGTTTATTATATGCTTATATTTTTACCCACCTTAAAAACACATTTTTACCCCCCTGTCAAACAATTTTACCGGGGTAATAATATCCTAGTATATTTTTACCCCCCTGCCGATCAATTTTACCGTGGGGGGTAATAATATCCTAGTATATTTTTACCCCCTTGTCAAACAATTTTACCGGGGGGTAATAATATCCTCGTATATTTTTACCCCCCTGCCGATCAATTTTACCGTGGGGGGTAATAATATCCTAGTATATTTTTACCCCCTTGTCAAACAAATTTACCGGGGGGTAATAATATCCTCGTATATTTTTACCCCCGTGCCGATCAATTTTACCGTGGGGGGTAATAATATCCTAGGTTTATTTTACCCCCGGTAGAAATATACTACGTTAATTTTACCCCCGGTAAAGTTTT
>NW_021769858.1:36274-37314 GCF_005508785.2 Acyrthosiphon pisum
CCCACTTTTTTTTTTTACCAATTTCTAATACCATAGATACGTATGTCATATGTCTTAAACCTAGACTCACATACCGTCTTCACTCAGAATCGTTTTTCTTATGCAATGATATTATATCATTGAATTAAAATTTAATACTATCCATTATACAGTGACCCACATGTAACCTACTGTACAGCAGAGCGACATCCACTTACCCACCTTTTTTTATATTATATCAGATAAATCAAACTGATTCATTGGTGGTTATCTTATGTTCCGTGTGTTGCTTTAGTAGCATATAATATAATGATATAACATGTTGGGTGATAAATAATTATTTATTATACAATGACCATGGGCGTAGTATGCATGGGGGCAAATTTATGTGGCCCCCTCAATCCCCATAGTCCTCATTTTAGATTCTGAGTGGAACGATGAATGTATTGATTTTACAATGATGTGTGTTTTTTTATTTTTTTTTTTTATTTTTTTTTTATTTTTTATTTTTTATTTTTTTATTTTTGTGTCTGTCATCACGTTTTAGGACAGTAAAAGTGCTTGGATTTTCTTCAACAGTACCTTTTCTGATAGGAAAGTGAATCTAGTTGGTACTTTGGGGGGGTCAAAAGTAAAATTTTTCCAATAGTTTTCAAAAGCGCCGTGAAAAACAAAAGAAAAATTAAGGAAAAACGGGAATTTTTACGCAAAATCTGTTTTCGAGAAAATCGATTTTAGTTTTTGGTGTAACTTTAAAAAAAATGACCGTAGATATATGAAATTTTGACTGAATGTTTATCTTAGCATTTTCTATACACCATAACATTTTCAAAATATTTTGATTTATTTTGAGCTCTTTATGGACATTTTCATTTTCCATTTTTTTTTAGTTTTTTTTCTAAAAATATCAATAAAATTTTATTTGTTGGATAAAAAAGCTTGAAAATTTAATAGAAGGCTCCTAGTATATTGTTTCAAAGGCAAATGAAAAATATTAAAAATCGTTAGTCACAGTTTTTTTTTATAAGCATTTAAAGTTCAAAAAATGACAAAATATGGAA
>NW_021769859.1:0-5974 GCF_005508785.2 Acyrthosiphon pisum
GCAGACTAAAACTAACGGGCGTATATCAACTGCGCCGAAATCGCCTTTTTACCTGTAAGAAATCAATCAACTATTCAACTCCGCTAAAGTTTTTTACATATTCATTCCGCCGGCTATCGATCCACTGAATATTTATTTTAATAACAACAAAATGTAAAAGGTTTGCATATTTTACATTTATGTTAATGTTATTTTCTGATATAAAATGTGTTTTATTTCATTCGTACACCCTGTGACACTTTAATTTTATAATAATTATTTGCATAACAAATAGACAATTGGTACCCATAATTTTTATATTAGAAAAATCTATTTTTAAAAAAGGTGCGTAAGTGGATGTCGCTCTGCTGTACAGTAAATTACAAGTGGGTCACTGTATAATGGATGGTATCAGTAGTGGTTCTGTCGTTAAATTTTTGAGGAGGCAACGATATTGTACCCATCTAGATATGTTAGGGCAAATCCCCCAATTCTCAAAACTCATTTATTTTGTTTAAAAACCATATTTTTTCTTTAAAAATCTGTCAGAAGATTTTCATTTTCACTATTTCTTATAATTAAAATACCTAACTAGAAATTATTAATTATGTAATTCGGCGCTCACACTCACAGTACCTATCACACAGAAAATAAAATAATACAATTTAAATCGTAGTAATATAGTATGAATAATAAACATAATATAATATTGCTATTATACCATTGCTATTGATAATAACTTATTAGTGATAACGTGCAATAAAGTGTATAATCTATAATGATTAATCGTCAGCCACTGAGGCGCTGCAAGTCACAGCTTGTGACGTTTACCAACGGAGGCTACAGTTATGTGCAGTCTCCACAGAGAAACGCACATGCGCTATTCACATATTTTATGTGCGTCTGTGTGTGTACATTTGTGTACACATGTAACGCATCGATAACGGCGGCGGCAGCAGCCTCCTGAGAAAGTTGGTAGCCGCCGCCGATACGGGACGCGTGGAGGGGCAGCCGTACTATCATAGAACAATAGGTACTATGTAGTAATACAGTATATCAGTATAGTATTAATATTATATTCACCTGTTGCGCACGGTTACTGGTCAGTCTCTTACTGATGGGCATCACGGTTTTGTTTAAAGACATGGTACACTCCATAGTCCCTTCAATACATAATTTAAATATATATTTTATTTATTTCCCTTTTATAATAGTGTCTATATTTGAAAATATAAACACACAACATTTAATAATTTAAATAATATTAACCATGTATTTTTTCTTATTTTCAAGGGGGGCACTGCCTCCCTTGCCTCCCCGGGAAAACCGCCACTGGATGGTATTAAATTTGAATCCAATGATATAATATCATTGTATAAGAAAAACTATTCTGAGCGGAGACGGTATGTCAGTATAGGTATAAAACATAATATTATATATGGTATCAAAAAAAAATTGACCTATAATAGGTACCTATAATAAATTTCAAATTAATCATATCACAATACCAATTAGGTACTTATAACGCGTTATACATCAACAACAAACCGTGATACTATCATAGATATATAATAGAATACGTAAGAAGTTTCAATTATACCCACGAAATATATTATAAAATCACAACAAAATAACTAAAATAGTTATTCCAGGTTTTAATATGTAATTTCGTCCAAATTTGAACTTAAAATGACTATAAAAATATACTGTGTAAATGTATTTTTTACATTTTTTGGTAACTGAATTAATTACTTACGTGGAATCTTGTTCTAAATTTTCAATTCTTAGATACAAAAGTTGAACATTTTATAAATTTTTAACTACAAAATAATTATTCAATTTTAAATTTGTTAAATTTTGTCAAAATTTTAACTTCAAATGCTTATAAAAAAAAATTGTGTCTATGTATTTTTAATATTTTTCAACTGCTATTGTAACAATGTATCAGGAGCCCTGTATTAATTTTTTACACTTTTTGGCCCAACAGATAACACTTTGTTGATATTTATAGAAAAAAAAACTAAAAAAATTGAAAACTGACCATGTCTGTACACAGCTCAAAAAGAGTCAAATTATTTTCAAAATTTTATCGTATATAGAAAATGCTAATATAAACATTCAGTGAAATTTTCAAATATCTACAGTCATTCGTTTTTCAATTACAATAAAATATAAAATCATCACATGAGAAATCGAGCGAATATCAAATGTCGTAAAAATATGAATTTCAAACGCTCATAAAAATTTAATTTGACTTTCTTGTAGACATTTTGTTTTTGATAAAGGTAGATTATCCTATAAGGAATCTTGTATTACATTTTAAAATCTTAGTTCTAAAAAGAAAAATTTTTACGAATTATAAACTCAACATAATTAGGTAATTTTCATGATTTTTCCATATTTTGTCAATTTTTGAACTTTAAATGATAATAAAAAAAAACTGTGACTAAGGATTTTTAATAGTTTTCAAATGACATTGTAATAATATAGTAGGAGCCTTGTATTAAATTTTCAAGTATTTTTACTCAACAAATAAAGTTTTATTGACATTCATAGAAAAAAAAAGGTGGGTAAGTGGATTTCACTCTGCTGTACAGTAGGTTACAAGTGGGTCACTGTATAATGGATGGTATTAAATTTAAATTCAATGATATAATATCATTGTATAAGAAAAACGATTCTGAGCGGAGACGGTATGTCAGTCTAGGTATAAGACATAATATTATATTATAGTCTATAGTATTTTAAAAAAATTGATCTATAATAGGTACATATAATAAATTCCAAATTAATCATATCATAATATCTATTAGGTACTTATAACGTGATATACATCAACAAAAAACCGTGGTACTATCATAGATATATAATAGTATACTTTAGAAGTTTCAAGTACCCGCACGAATAATATTATACAATCACAACAAAATAATTAAAATAGTTATCCTAGGTTTTTAATATGTAATTTCGTCCAAATTTGTACTTAAAATGACTATAAAAATAAACTGGGTAAATGTATTTTTTAGATTTTTTGGTAACAGAATTAATAACTTACGTGGAATCTTGTTTTAAATTTTCAATTCTTAGATACAAAAATTGAACATTTTATAAATTTTTAACTACAAAATAATTTTTCAAATTAAAATTTGATAAATTTTGTCAAAATTTGATCTTTAAATGCTTATAAAAAAAAATTGTGCCTATGTATTTTAAATATTTTTCATCTGCCTTTGAAACAATATACTAGGAGCCTTCTATTAAATTTTCAAGCTTTTTTGATAAACAAATAAAATTTTATTGATATTTTTAGAAAAAAAACTAAAAAAAAATGAAAACTGACAATGTCCGTAAAGAGCTCAAAATAAGTCAAAATATTTTGAAAATTTTATCGTGTATAGAAAATGGAAATGTAAACATTCAGTCAAAATTTCATGCATCCACGGTCATTTTTTTTAAAGTTACACCAAAAACCAAAATCGATTTTCTCGAAAACAGATTTTGCGTAAAAATTCCCGTTTTTCCTTAATTTTTCTTTTGTTTTTCCCGGCGCTTTTGAAAACCACTGGGAAATTTAAATTTTGACCTCCCCAATGCACCAACGATATTCACTTTCTGATCGAACAAGATACTGAAGTTGAAAATCGTAGCATTATTTCGACTACTTATCGTGTACACAGACACAAAAAAAATAAAAAAAAAATAAAAAAAAAAATAAAAAAAAAAATAAAAAAACACACATCATTGTAAAATCAATACATTCATCGTTCCACTCAGAATCTAAAAACTAATTAAATTGGAAACTTAAAATGTCCCTTAACAGTTCAAAACAAATCAAAATATTTTGAAAATTTTATCATGTATAGAAAATGAAAATATAAACAACCAATGAAAATTTCATGTATCTACGGTTTTTTGTTTTAAAGTTACACCAAAAACCAAAATCAATTTTCTCGAAAACAGATTTTTCTTTTGTTTTTCATGGCGCTTTTGAAAACTATTGGAAATTTCAAATTTTGACCTCCCGAATGCACCAATTAGATTCACTTTCCCATCAAACAAGATACTGTTGAAGAAAATCGAAGCATTTTTACTGCCCCAAATCGTGATGACAGACACAAAAATAAAAAAACATCATTGTAAAATCAATACATTCATTGTTCCACTCAGAATCTAAAATGACAATTTTGCTTAAATTTGTAAAAATAACAATCACTAGGTACCTATATTTGAGTTATATCATTTTATTGGTTTTAATAAATTTTGCATAGTATTTTATTGTTTTTTTTTTCTGCCATAATAATATAATATGTATAATTGGGGTATATTGTCAGGTTTAGCCGGGCAATGTTTGAATTGTTTTTTGAAATATTTTTATTTAAACAAAAAAAAAATACATTTACTATTATGGTAAGCTGTGTGTACCAACTATCTATACGGTTAATTAAAAAAAAAAATAATTATACAAAAATATGATACATCGGTTATTGTTCAATAAACATTAAACAGTCGGCCGAATAAACATAAATAAATTTCCGGCGGAATTGATATTAAAACGGCGAAATCGATAAAACCCCAAATTAACATGAAAAGGAATTTAGAGAATTTTCCATATTGTATGCATGTGATCGCGATTATTCCTACAAAATATCAATAACATTAATTACATAATACCTATGTCATATTCTTAAATTTATAATACATACACATCCAGGGGCGGATTGGCCTATCGGGAAATCGGGAAACCTCCCGATGGGCCGGTTCTTGTGAGGGCCGGCAGGGCCTGTATAATTATTATAATATACTTACAAAAACAAATTATATTTTTATAATTTAAGCATAAAATATATTAAGAAAATCACATACCTACGAAGGTATTATTTTTAATATCTTAAACTATTGCAAATTAATAGAAGGAATTTTGGTATTTACACTATTTTCCCTCCAATTCATGCTAATGTATTATTTAGAAATCTGTGGTATTGGTATTTTATTATTTATGTTAGATTCTGAGTGGAACGATGAATGTATTGATTTTACAATGATGTGTGTTTTTTTTTTTATTTTTTTATTTTTTTTTGTGTCTGTCATCACCTTTTAGGACAGTAAAACTGCTTCGATTTTCTTCAACAGTAACTTTTATGATTGGAAAGTGAATCTAGTTGGTACTTTGGGGGGTCAAAAGTAAAAATTTCCCAGTAGTTTTCAAAAGCGACGTGAAAAACAAAAGAAAAATTAAGGAAAAACGGGAATTTTTACGCAAAATCGATTTTGGTTTTTGGTGTAACTCTAAAACAAATGACCGTAGATATATGAAATTTTCACAGGTTGTTTATATTTGCATTTTCTATACACGGTAAAATTTTGAAAATATTTTGATTTATTTTGAGCTCTTTACGGACATTTTCATTTTCCATTTTTTTTTAGTTTTTTTTCTAAAAATATCAATAAAATTTTATTTGTTGGATAAAAAAGCTTGAAAATTTAATAGTAGGCTCCTAATATATTGTTTCAAAGGCAGATGAAAAATATTAAAAATCGTTAGTCACAGTTTTTTTTTATAAGCATTTAAAGTTCAAAAAATGACAAAATATGGAAAAATCACGAAAATTTGCAAATTATTTCGAGTTAGAAATTCATAAAAATTTTTCTTTTTAAATCTAAGATATGAAAATGTAATACAAGATTCCTTATAAGATTATCTACCTTTATCAAACAAAAAATATCTATAAGAAAGTCAAATTAAATTTTTATGATCGTTTGAAATTCAAATTTTTACAACATTGGATATTCACTCGATTTCTTATGTAGCGATTTCCTTATTTTGTTCTAATTCAAAAACGAATAACTGCAGATACATGAAATTTTTATTGAATGTTTATATAAGCATTTCCTATACACCATACAATTTAGAAAATATTTTGACTCTTTTTGAGCTGTTTACGGACATTTTCAGTTTTAAATTTTTTTTTTCTATAAATATCAATAAAGTTTTATC
>NW_021769859.1:6024-8648 GCF_005508785.2 Acyrthosiphon pisum
TAAAAATTTATAAAATGTTCAATTTTTGTATCTAAGAATTAAAAATTTAAAACAAGATTCCACGTAAGTAATTAATTCTGTTACCAAAAAATCTAAAATATACATTTAAACAGTTTATTTTTATAGTCATTTTAAGTACAAATTTGGACGAAATTACATATTAAAAACCTAGGATAACTCTTTTAGTTATTTTATTGTGATTGTATAATATTATTCGTGGGTACTTGAAACTTCTAAAGTATACTATTATATATCTATGATTTTACCACGGTTTTTTGTTGATGTATAATGCGTTATAACTTATAAGTACCTAATAGATATTATGATAATATGATTAATTTGGAATTTATTATAGGTACCTATTATAGGTCAATTTTTTTTTAATACCATAGATAAGTATATATATATCTAATACATAGACTGATATACCGTCTCCGCTCAGAATCGTTTTTCTTATACAGTGATATTATATCATTGAATTCAAATTTAATACTGTCCATTATACAGTGACCCACTTCTAACCTACTGTACAGCAGAGCGACATCCACTTACCCACCTTTTTTATATTGGATGGTAGAATTCAGTTAGTTGCGTGATAATATTGATAACCTTATTTTATCATTATTTATGTGTATTTTGGTTTTGAACTTTTTTACACAAACGAGTTACCGAGTCAGTTACAATACTTACATAAACGTGTGTTTAGTGTAAAAATTCAATTGAACTGTGCAATTTAAATGATTTGTGAAGCTGGTAAAAACGAAAGAAGGGCGCTGAAAAGGTATACGAGAAAAAAAGAAATAACTGTTAATGGGAACTATTTACGTGGAACATTGTTTTAGATTTTCAATCCTAAGCTATAAAAGTCGAACATTTTATAAATTTTTAATTTGATAAATTTTGTCATAATTCGAACTTTAAATGTATGTACGCCTATGTATTTTTAATATTTTTCAATTGCTATTGTAACAATATATCAGGAGTCTTTAATTACATTTTCACGCTTTTTGGCCCAACCAATAACATTTTATTTTTATTTATAGAAAAAAAAAACTAAAAAATTTGAATTTAAAATGTTCTGTAAAAAGATCAAAGATCAAATTATTTTCAAAATTGTATGGTGTATACATAATGCTAATATAAACATTCAGTGACATTTTCAAGTATCTACAGTCATTCTTTTATAATTACAACAAAATAAGAAAACCGTTACATGAGAAATTGAGTGAATATCCAATTTAAAAATATGAATTTCAAACGCTCATAAAAGTTTAATTTGACTTTCTTCCTTTCATTTTTTTTTGCTTAAGGTAGACAAATTTATGAGGAATCTTGTATTACATTTACAAATCTTAGATTTAAAAATAAAATGTTTTATGAATTTCTAACTCAAAATAATTTTCAAACTTTCGTCATATTTACGTATTTTGTCAATATTTGAACTTTAAATGCTTATAAAAAAAATTGTTTCTCTGGATTTTTAATTTTTTCATCTGCCTTTGAAACAACTATACTAGGAGCCTTCTATTAAATTTTCAAGCTTTTTCAACCAACAAATTAATTTTTTTTATATTTATAAAAAAAAAACCAAAAAAAAACGGACACTGAAAATGTGCCTTAAACAGCTCAAAATAAGTCAACATTTTTGAAAAATGTTATCGTGTATAGAAAATGCTATAATATAAACATTCAGTCAAAATTTCATGTTCCTACGGTCATTTGTTGTAGAGTGGCACCAAAATCGATTTTCTCGAATTTGCGTAAAAGTTTCTGTTTTTTCTTAATTTTTCTTTTGTTTTTCACTGCGCTTTTGAAAACTATTGGAAAATTTTGTTTTTTGCCCCCCCCCCCCCCCCCCCAAAGTACCAACTAGATTAACTTTTCTATCAGAAAAGTGAAACTATAGTTTAAGAAAATTCGACGACGATCGATGACGGTATGCGATATCCAAGTACATATTATAGCTCTAAATATATAGTTCTCTATAAACAGGAAGCTACTGAGGGTTTTACCTCATCCATTTTAGCTTCTTTCAAATTTGTATATTATAGCTAATAGAATCGGGCCTGCTGAACATGATAGAAAATCGGCTGATTCGGACTTGATCGGTGGGGGGGGGGGGTGTGTGACAAAAATCAACTGACTTTATTATGAACAATTAATTATAACAACATCAAATTCAAATAAGACTGCATAATTTGTCCTTTATTCTGCTGTACGTCACCTGTGCGAGTTGGCATACTACTGGCTAATAACCTAGTAGTTTATGCTGTACCTTGAATACAAAAAATAAAAATAATATATTATATAAACAAAAAAAAAAAATATGTATTTAAATTTTAATAATTATATTGATATTTTAGTTCTGTGACGCATGTATATAGCATATTGAATTATTTAATTTATATTAACTATTATATTATTATATATCAATAAGTTTGAACTCTTGGAACATGTTCAGTGAGGGACACTATCTTCTTGAATAATAATATATTGATTATTGAATATACTAAATATTAATAGTACTTACATTATTATTACAGACATAAATAAATGTGATTTAATAGATAAACCGTGTTTTTTTTTTTTAATTTTAATAATATAATAGAAAATTGGTTTTTGTG
>NW_021769860.1:0-7306 GCF_005508785.2 Acyrthosiphon pisum
ATATGATTTGAATGTTATCAATACTAAACAGCCGTGTACACGAAATTGTTGAACTGGATCCAACAACACGGTATCATGGTTAATCATGTGGTAAGAACGTATAAACACTGTGGTGCAAATAAGTGGTACCACTATGTCACCCAACGAACGCGCATAGCCGTCCAGCAGGAAAACGCAACAGAACTCATACAAACCATGACAAATCAACAGGGCCATATATATGCAAGGACAAATGGGACATTTGCACTGGGCACACTCAAAAGAGGGGCCCACCAAATTCAGGCAAACAAAATATTAATTGTATACCTTTTTATCATACTTTTGAAAAACAAATTAGTTTTGGATTTTACTTGGATATTTTGGTGGGTTATAAAGTACAATGAATTTTCTCTGAAAACGACGACTTTGCCGACAACAAAATCTATTTGCCGTTATTATCGTATTTATCGTAATATCGTCGTATTTTTACTATTGACGTTGTTGTCTTGCGTTGTTACGTGATATACGTCAGTCGTATTTATTGTATATCTATTGGCTATTGGTAATTTGTTTATTATTTTTAATAATTTAAAATGTAAAAAAAATACTTAATTGGTTCAATTAATCAACGGCGCAACCAGGGGGGGGGTTAAGGGTTGTAAAGAGTTACTTTCCAACTTGACTTGTTAGTTTTGATATATATTAACTTTGTAACTTAACTAGTTGAATTTAATGTGTAAAATAGTCTAATCTACTCGTTAGAAAAAAAACTAACTAGTAATTATCAGTATTTTTTTTTCATTCCAAAATGAGTATTTTAATTTTAATTAATATTTTAAGTTGTCATACGTATGACAGTACTGTTATATATTTTTTTATTTCGTTTCACCTTTTATGTTCTAATAACTGATAAGTGATATACCAACAAATTGAAATTATTACGTACCTACTTGGAACATTTTGATCAAATTACTAGGTGTTTAATTAAACAAAAAAATTACACGGTAGCTTAGATAAATTTACGTTTAGAACTAGTTTATCTACTATACAGTGTGTTCACGGAAACAGGGAACACTTTTATTACTCATTACCCTGTAAACATTTTTCAATTCTGTTTGTGGGACGTTCAACAAGACTAAATGGATCATAAATTCCTATAACTTAAATTTTTTTAAATCGTGTATTTTGCGCATGCGCAATAAAACTTCATTTTTTTTTTTAAATGGTAACCCCTATTTTAAATATTATTTTTGGGTTGATCGATTTTATTCAAGTAATTTTGATCCATAAACTTGTGTTCTAAACAGAACTTATAATGATGAGCAAGAATTTGAAACATCGAGCAAAAACTTGCAACAACGAGCAATTAAGTACCTGCTAGCTGTCGAAAGTTCTTGCACACTGCTGCAAGTATTGGCTCCCTGTTGCAAGCACTTGCTCGTTGTTTCAAGTCCTAATTCGCCATTGTAAATTTTTGCACCAGGTTGAATGTCCCTGCTCCCTATTGCAAGTATACATAATGCATCCTGTTGCAAGTCATTACTCGACGTTGCAAATACTTGCTGGATGTTACAAGTCATTGCTAGCGGTTGCAAATTCTTGATAGCTTTTGTATGTTCTTGCATCCATTTACAAATTCTTGCAGCTTGTTGTTTCAAGTTCTTATTCACCATTGCAAGTTCTTGCACCTGGTTGAATTCCCTTGCTCCCTGTGGCAAGTACATAATGCATCCTGTTGCAAGTCCTTGCAAGCCCATGCAATTATTGGCTTAATAACAAATGATTACTGATAGGTCTTTTCCAAAAGTTCATGTTTTCATAATAATTTTTATCATGGTAGTAAAAAGGAAACAATCCGTACAAATAGTACAATTAAAAAAAATAAAATTTAATTTAATAATATTTTTAAAAATTATACCTAGCTCTAATTCTGTCAATTTTGGGTTTAGAATACAAGTTGATGGATCAAAATTACTTGAAAAAAATTGATCAACCCAAAAATAATATTCAAAATAGAAGTTACCATTAAAAAAAAAAAAATGAAGTTGTATTGCGCATGCGCAAAATACATGAGTTAAAACAAATTTAACCTATAGGAATGTATCATCCATTAATCTAGTTGAATGTCTCACAGAGTTGAAAAATATTAACAGGGTAATGAGTGATAAAGTGTTCCCTGTTTTCGTGAACACACTGTATAGCGCACAATCGAAATCTTTGTAAGAGCTGATTAGCTGAAATCAAATTTGACTTAAAACATTAAACATAAAAATTTTTACTTTAATATATAAGTATAATATCGAGATGTAATATCTATTATAAATAAATTAAAAGACGAAACTGCTTCTGGCTTCGATAAAATTTCTGTTAAATTATTAAAACAAGTTGCATATTTTATTACAGAGCCGTTAGTCTATATATTCAATTTATGTATAAGAAAAAGTATTTTCCCTGATAAATTTAAGTTAGCTATTGTGAAACCGTTGTTTAAATCAGGAAACTCAGAGGATGTTTCTAATTATAGGCCAATTTCTATGCTCTGCAACTTTTCTAAAATATTTTAAAAAATAGTTAAAGGCAGACTTATGAATTTCTTAGAACAGAATGAACTTTTATCTAAAAACCAATTTGGTTTTAGACCAGGTCGAAGCACTACTGGAGCCCTGTATCTTGCTGCTAATCAGTTTATTTCAAAAAACTTGATAACAACGAAAAGGTAATCGCAGCATTTTTAGATCTAGCTAAGGCTTTTGACACTGTTGATCATAATATGCTAAAAAACCTTTTGCCTAATTTTGGAATACTAAATGAAAGTTTATAATGGTTCAAAAGTTATTTGGAAAATAGAAAGCAAACGGTCATTATAAATGGTGTGTTAGGCAAAGAAGAAAATATTAAATATGGTGTTCCCCACGGCAGTGTCTTAGGACCTGTTCTATTAATTTTATACATAAATGACTTATGTCACATCAAACTAGATGGACTAGTAGTTACTTATGCAGATGACACATGCCTGCTTTTCTCTAGTAACACATGGGAAGGTGTCAAAGGCCGAGCTGAATTAGGAGTAAATAGATTGTTTAATGATTTAAAAAATAGAAAGCTGTCTCTGAATATCAGTAAGACTGTTTTTATTGCCTTTTCCATCAAAAATCTACTCATGTCTCCAGTTAATGAAATCAAAATTCATTCTTGTAAAAATGACTTTTTTAACTGTTTTAATTGCCAAAAGATATTAAGGGTAAATAGGGTTAAGTATTTAGGTATATTTATTGAAAGCGTAAAGTGTTCATGTATATTAAATAATACAATTTTATTCTATGACCTAACCACTCATGTATATGTAACTAATTAAAAAATACAATATGCATAGGTACATTTTATTTTAGGGTTGAAGAAAGTAAGTATAGAGATGGAAAATTGTACTTTATTCGACATTCAACGATTCAATCTTGTTTTTACGATAGCTAAGATAGATAAGATGACGGCCATACATTTTTTCAACATTTTTAACAAAATTATATAATGGTATACGAGAAACGTTAATATACTCAGGACTCAATAAAATTATCATTGTCACACTTAAACCGAAAAAATGTTTCCATTGTTCATATTGTAAAATAGGTTTAGTTTCAATTTATTATGCCAATATATAATAAAAAAATTCTAAATTCAGTCGCTTTCCAACGACTCATATCAAGTAGTGTATAGGTTTCCTAGCAAATTCACAAGGTATGTGGATTTTTAAGTGTTCTAATGCTTTAGACATTTTTCGATTTTCTATGACGGATATCGGATTCCAATTTTTTTTCTTTGATCAATAACGTTATGAGTTTTCGTACAGTCCCTAGGCACACCAAATGCATGTAGTCTAAATAAAATGTAGTAACAACATCAAACATTGGGAACAAGTGTTGCCGACATGATGTTCTTCTTGTGACTAAACTAAATAATTTTGATGAGTCCTTGTTCGCAGACATCTAATGGATGGTGTATATGGAAAACGAATTCTATTGGTCAAGTATTCTCCTTCAATTTCACATGTTGAGCAGGAATAAAACCCTGAATAGCCTTTTATGTTTAAAATATATGATTTTGCAGGACCATCACAACACTTTGTTCAAATGGAAATATTGTACTTTTTATTATCAATATAAATACATTTTTCTATTAAAACTTTAGATTCAACAGTAAAATCATTGCTACCTATCTTTTGGTTTTTCTTTTCCACAATATATATTCCAATTGGAAATACATTATCATTGTTCGGATATATGTAAGCTAGTATCGGCCAAGACTGTTCAGAATTACTTTTAAAAAGTGGCAATCCATCAATCCCCATAACTATTTGAATATTTGATTTATTTTTTGAACATTCTGATATATTTTTTTAATACCATTGACAACACCAACATGGTGATATTCACCTGGTTCAACCACGCGCAGATTAGGTTTTGCAGTATTGGAGAGCAATATAGTTCGAGCATCTTTAGAAATCGCAACCGTTTGTTGGGACTTGTTTTTTGTGCTACTCTTGTTCGTCTTCATTTGTTAGACACTGTTGGACAACTATCCCTTAACTCTAGAAGATGATGGCCTTGGTTTAGGTGAACCAAAATGTTGTACCATTACAGCTGACCATATTGGAAATTCACTACAAATCCTCATCAATGGTTTTATCAAGTCTGGACAATAAAGTGCGCTAATTCTATCACCAGTGACATGTGATTTTTCTATTAATGAGAATTTGATTTCATCTAACCAGGTATAAAAAGTACTTACTGATTCTAAATTTAGAAGTTTCCAAAAGTTTAGGATATACTTTACTTAATATACTTAATGTTAATATCTATTAGAAAACACAGACAATAGTCTTTATGCTTATATATATTAATCTACATACATCGCAGGAACAATTGGTAAAAAGCTTATAAAAAACACGGATTGAATAAGGTCAAATACTTTAAACAGACAAAAATGATATAATAGTAAATAAAGCTATAGAAAAAAAATAGTTAGTGCGCAATCAGCAGGAGGTCCTGACAACCAATATGGGTTAGCTGAATCTCTTATTAATATATTGGACGAAAACGAATTAGAGAAAAAGAAAAATTAATTTATGCAATACTTGTATGCAGTGGACTTAAAACAAATACAAGAGATCAAAACCCGAATCTCAATTGGTTTCAAGAACGCAAAATTAGGTTGACAGCTTCGCGGTTTGGCGAAGTTTGCAAAATGTGACCAAACACCAGCTGTAAAACCAAAGTTCATAATATACTGTATAAACCTTCAGTTACATTAAAACAAATAACCTATGGACATAATATGGAGCACGAATCAAGAAAAAAACTGGAGAAAATCATTAAGAAGGATGTTCAATTAAATGGCCTAGTTACAGTTTTTGAGTTTCCATACTTAGCAGCGAGTGCAGGTAATTTTTTTTTATTATAACTATGTTGTCAACCCATAGTTTAGTAAAAACTACTTATGTTATTATTAAATAAAAAAGCGGGTAAGTGGGTGTCGCTCTGCTGTACAGTAGGTTACCTACAAGTCACCTTCAAGTTGAAATTAAAAGATTCATACAAATTTAATTTGACTTTCCGGTAGACATTTTATTTTTGATAAAAATTGGTAAACTTATGAGGAATCTTGTAATAAAAAGAACATTTTTTATAAATTCCTAAATAAATAAATTACAATTTACAAACAAATCGATATTTCAAAAACCAATTTTGCATAAAAATCTCAGATTTTCCTTAATTTTTTGTGTTTTTCTTGACGCTTTTTAAAATTATTGGAATTTTTTCCTTTTGAAAAGATGAAAATGATGAAATCGAAGCACTTTTACCGTTCCAAAAAGTGACGATACTAAAAAAAATACATTGTAAAATCAATATATTTATCGCTCCGCTATCAGAATCTAAAATAATTGTATAATATAATATTTTTATTGATTTGTTTGAAGACAGTTTAGTTTGAGATCAGGCTATTGTAGAAATGCAATGCCCATACATACTTAAAAACAGTGAAAATTGATGCCGTAAATGATAAACTTGTAAGTTGTGTAATATATAATATAATATAATATAATATTATAATATAGTTGTATGATACCTATAGATTATAGTTACATATAATTTTGTTATAATAATATATAGTAGATACTTATTAGTTATTTTAGTATAACAACTTATTAAGTACATGGTAATTATAAATAAATATATATGTAGGTATATGTAATGTATGTATTATAAGAATGAATCATCCATTATTTAGTTGTCATATTGTAGTATAATACAAGAAAATACAATAAAACTAACCATCAGTATTATTATCAAATCATGGGACAACTTCATATAACACGCAAGAATTTGTGTTATTCGGTTGTTAACACAAAAAAACTGGATAAGTGTAGGACATATTTATCACAACAAGTCATTTCGGAAAGAGAAAATGATAAACAAGTTGAATTTGTAAGGAATTTTTTTAAATTTAAAGTTTTTTCTTAAAAGTTTTATAGCTGTATTTAAATAATATAAAAACTTTAAATATATGATTTTTTATAATACACAATGCATTATACCGGAAATTGTTGATCCACTGTACGGGAAAAGACTTCTAATATCTGACATAAGAGAACTCACATATATATATAAAAAAAAAAGGTGGGTAAGATAATGTCGCTCTGCTGTACAATGGTATAGTATACCACTGTATAATGGATAATATTAAATTTGAATTTTGAATTCAATGATATAATATCACTGTATAAGAAAAACGATTCTGAGCGGAGACGGTCTAGGTATGAGACATATTATATACTTATCTATGGTATTAAAAAAAATGTTGACCTATAATAGGTATCTATAATAAATTCCAAATTAATCATATTACAATATCCATTAAGTACTTATAACGCGTTATACATCAACAACAAACCGTGGTACTGTCATAGATATAATAAAGGGTGATTGATTAAGCGTAAAACACTCATTATCTCAAAAAGTATTCACTTTTTTCAAATATTTTTTTTTTCAAAATTTTAGATCTACGCTGTTTTAGAATTATATAATTTTTTTATATTTTTCACCCTTATATTTATTAGGTAAACCACCATCAACTTTTGATTTTCAAATGGCAACCCATACTAAAAATGTCATAATTTAGTCAGGCTTTTTTCTCATGAATTATCACGTTTAAATTTTCATTTTTCGTTTATCCGTTGACGAGATACAACTCCTCAAAGTTGGGGTGTTTTGGGAGATGTTTGTGTGTAAATGCATTATACCTAGTCAGTACTGCAGACCTCAGTAATTGGGAT
>NW_021769861.1:0-5149 GCF_005508785.2 Acyrthosiphon pisum
CTATTTTGTTTAGGATAACGATGTTTAGGATTTATCTCGGTGACATGCCTACTTATAAATTCCCGTTGTCTTGATAAGTTTCCTAACTTCCAATATTCCTTAAAAATTAAATTTCTCTCGTCTTCGGATATTTTTTTTGTACAATTAGATCGACATTTTGAACTACAAGGTTCTTTTATAGTTTTACCTTCAATAATTTTCCCATTCACACTGTTATATTGCGCTCCAGAATTTCTATTTTGTCGTCTTTTATTTTTTTCCCATGTTTCTTCATTCTTTTTTTTTTTTTCGTTTATGAACCTCTACTTCAGAATCCGAATATGAAGATGACGTATTAGAAATTACACTTATGTCTTTATTGATATTATGGTTTACCTTAATATTGTTGTGACTACTTGTAATAGTTTTATGATTAGTTTCTTCGTCATCCGTATCATATGCGAGAATATTACCATGTATTTTATACGGTTCCCAATCAGAACTACCGCTGTCTTCAAAATCACTACTAACTAACTCTTCTTCAAGATACTCATTAACATTTTTAGATGCCATATTCGAGTAAAAAAATAACTTTAAAATATTTTAATTAAATTACAAATCACTAAAAAAAATAAGAACTAACGGCTGTAACTACGGCTATTAGGTAGAAACAACGACTACACATATACACACGATTGAAACTAACTATTTAGATTGTCGTTATAATATTATTACAGATTATAACGCATGACAAAAATTTAATTAGTAGATATTGGAGAAGTGGATAATCAAAGTAAAACCTAATAAACAGGCCACGGGGCACAAAATGTTCTTACCTAATATAGATAACATTCAATACTAATGATGCACAGTTAAGATAATATTATGTAATTTCTAATCTAAAATAAAAATAGCCGGTATCTTATGGTTGATATTGGAGTTATGCCAGTTTTTACGAAAAATTTTATTTTGGTTTAATATATTCTATAGGGACACAAGTCATCAAAACACATAGATAAATCCTGTTTAGAGTTGTGTCGTTTTAACAGTATAGGTATAAAACGAAAAAAAATAATTTGTATGATGTTATTATCTCAAAAAGCCAAATTTTTGACTTGTGTCATTATAGTCGCCGGGGTGCGATATCATTAGGGTTTTAACTTGGATGCACCGTTTCCAAATCAAAACTTTTGTTTTAAGACCCTCTTAATAGCCCCCCCTAGTCCGCTGCTTTGCCCTCCCCCCTCCATCAAAGAATTTTTGAAAAAACTGGATTTAATTCGACGTTTCTGAAATTGAGATTTGGGTAGCTTGGAGGTCGTTGATGAAATTCGGCGTCATGTGTCGAGACCGCACGAGCAGTTTTAACCCGTCAATTTGGTTTTGCAATTTTATTATAATTTTTTTTTTTTTTTAGATTTTTCGTCTTGCTTTTTTTTTGCTATGGACCAAGGACTTAAGTAAGTAAGTAAGTACATTTTAATTATTTGTTAATTGTCATTCCATGTGACTTTTCATGTTTTTTTTTATTCAGACTAATAGTGCAGGCCAAGTTTTCGTTTGTGCAGTTCTTGAACCCGTGATGGTAAGTTTATCACGTATATCTAATAATTTTACAATGATGTGTGTTTTTTTTTTGTGTGTCAACGCGGTTTGGGGCAGTAAAATTGTTTCGATTTTCTTCAACAGTTTCTTGTTCGATGGGAAAGTGAATCTAGTTGGTGCATTCGGGAGGTCAAATTTTATAATTCCCAATAGTTTTCACAAGCGCCGGGAAAAACATCTTAAAAATTAAGGAAAAACGGGAATTTTTACGCAAAATCGGTTTTCCAAAAAATCAATTTTGGTTTTTGGTGTAACTCTAAAACAAATGAACGTACAAGCATAAAATTTTCACTGATTGTTTATATTTGCGTTTTCTATACACGATAAAAAATTTCAAAATACAGTAGTCGCCGCTTATAAGACTCACTTTGGGACCAGCACAAAGTGAGTCTTATAACCGAATGAACCTCATAGGCGAAGTGGAAAAAAAAAATTAATTACGTATTTATATATACATATTATTTATTTTTTATTTTACTACGTATTTTGCTTTGATTTTAATACATTAAAATAATTAAACGTAAATACATATTATATATAATTTGTAATTTTAGTTTGTTTTTTATTTTCTTCTAATATTCCTAAAATATACTGTTCGTATTCGTATTGTATATTAAAATTATTACCACGGTGATGGACAGCTCTCCTTATCACGTCTAAAGCCTCCAGAACCTCTTTATTTGATGGTGGTTTAACTACGACGTCGACTTCTTCTTCATCGCTTTCGTCATTCTCCTCATCGTTGTTATTGGTGATTTCATTTATAATAGACTGACAAATTTGGTCCTCAGAATACTGTTCAGAAGTTTGGAGATCACGATCTATATCCATCCAATCCTCATATGTTTTTTCAGCGAGGTCTTTACTATGGTCATCTTAGTTTGTTTTCTACTATTTATTTTACGAAATTTGAGTCTTATAACCGATTTTTTTTTAATGTATTTGGATACGTCCGGACCGTTCCAGACGATTTTGAGTCCAATAAGCGACTGAACCTTATATCCGTGAGTCTTATAAGCGGCGTCTACTGTATTATGATTTGTTTTGAACTCTTTAGGTACATTTTCATTTTCCATTTTTTTTTAGTTTTTTTTCTAGAAATATCAATAAAATTTTATTCGTTGTTTAAAAAAGCGTGAAAATTTAATAGAAGAAACTGATTGTTTATATTTGCGTTTTCTATACACGATAAAAAATTTCAAAATACAGTAAACGCCGCTTATAAGACTCACTTTGGGACCAGCACAAACATCCTCAAGGTCAGGGGTTGATTTTTGATTTTTTGATTTAGGGGATGTGATTTGGGGATTCTTTAGATGTTTTCAGGTGATGTTTTCAAGGTCATCCTTAAGCTTAGGGGATGTTTTTTATATTAGGCGAGGTTTACGGTGGATGGCTTATGATGTTTTTAATTAGTTTTCAAGGTCATCTTCGAGGTTGGGGATGACTTTTAATGGATTTAGGGGATGTGTTTTGGGGATTGTTAAGATGTTTTTAGGTGATGTTTTCAAGGTCATAATTTATGGTTAGGGATGTTTTAAGGGATGGTTTTCCGGGTCGACGTGTGTTTGGGTTTTTTTTCAAGGTCATTATTTTTAAATTTAGTGGGGATAGTGTTGTTTATTGTGTTTTTAAATTTAAATTTCTAGTTTACCGTGCTTACGGCGAAAGATGTATCAAAAATGAATCCGGTGGATGTTGACGTCGATAGCGTTGTGTTTGGGTTTTCCTCACTTGCAGCGTACAAACCCAACATACCTTTCGAAGTCAGTGTCGCCGGTAACTGTGTTCCATGCCGGAATACAAAATTGTTGGATGGCATTATTGGGGTTTCTCGAAAGAGTAAGTATGAACGTTTAATCGATGTTAGGTTAGGTTTATTACTTTGTTTTAATTGTATAGCTTACTCTCCAGTGGAGTTCACCTTAGGGGGCGACCCTCCAATAAGGGTGCTCGTCAGTGTGCCGACGGGAGTTCGTTCCTCCGATCTGTCTTCGGACACGTTTCAATTCCAAGTCCGGAACTTGGGGCAGCCCCATTGAGGACGCAAGAGGAAACCGGCTGGCGGATCTCATGGTAGTCACTGAACTTCTACAAAGCCCCCAGACACCTACGTCTGAAATGGGGCAATTGTTTCGAAAGGTCAGTGTCGTGTCGCTGGTAAAGATGAAATTCTCCAAAGAAGAAGAGGTGGTATTGAGACGGCTTGTAATTGAAAAAGGACCCTATCTTAAACACCGCGGACGGTCTTAGGAAGTTGCTGAGCACTCCCACCTTCAATCTCGTTACTAGGTCCTTGCCATCCACATTAGGACCAACGTACGAGATTTGAAAAAATGGCTGGACCGAGGGTTAGGTAAGCTGTAAGATAGGTTCCTTTTTTCGTTGGTTGTTCGTGGTGAAGCTGCTTCAGTGGAATAGGCTTGCGGGGACATCACTTTAAAAAAAACGATCGTTTAAAAAGAGTCCCAAGTTTTCAATATGGCTTCGAGAGTATCTGTGAACATATTTTATATATACGACAAGAGTCCCACATCTCTGCTCCGCGGTATTTACGCTATTAAAATGGCTAATGATAAGATCGAAGAAATCGAATTAAATTTACAAACTAGAATCGAAAGCCGAAACGACATTGATATGATAACAAAGGAATTTAGCGCGATAACTGTATATATCATGGAGAAAGATATTATTTTGAGGTTAACTGATTCCAGTGTCAAGGCAATAAACCCAAAAAGATCAAAGGGCGTTGCGTTTGAAGTAGTTAAAGGCGTAATGGCTAGGTTGTCGATTTTCGATGGCGTTGACGCGACGTTGTATTGTCCTACAAAAGAAATTGGTCCAGCAAATGAAGCTCAACGTCTACCAAAGTGATAGGTGCGTATTTAAAACAAGTTAAATCATGAGGCGTTTAGTTATATTCTGTCTTGATAGTTTTACCTTATCCATTTAAAATGTTTACAAAATCGTACACAGTATATCAAAACCCTTTTCGTTTTGATTACATTTAAGACTCTGTTCTACATTTTTTACTATATTAATTGCATCCAATAAAGTCAGAGCCGATTTTTCAAGATTTTCAATTGAAGTGGCCAACAGTTTAAAATTAGATTTAGTCTACGGACAACGATAAACTGTCACGGTAATTCAGAGCACTATTAGCTATTGCCCATTAGGTACTACCAATCTATAACATTTATTGATAAAGATAACATTTCTAAAATAGTAATTGAAATAGACAATAATTCAATGTAAAATGTAAAAGTAAAACCTTTAGATACCAAATATGCATTATTATGCACTAACAAAATTTAAAATATGCTTTGATGGAAAAATGGATCGAAATATGCAAATATATGCAACATAAGAATTTTGATTTCATTTTTTATATGTCACAAACAAATTTCTATCCTACTCTGCAACTTTTATTATTAAAGGAAAAATATATGCAAATGCCCTTTAGTATAAGTATTATAAATTAATGTCTATTTAATTGTATATTAGTCTTATTCAGAATAGAATCCAATTGAGTTAAAGAATTTGATTCTACCTTAATATAATATTT
>NW_021769861.1:5199-12730 GCF_005508785.2 Acyrthosiphon pisum
TTAGTCACAGTTTTTTTTTATAAGCATTTAAAGTTCAAAAATTGACAAAATATGGAAAAATCACGAAAATTAGCAAATTATTTTGAGTTAAGAATTCGTTAAAATTTTATTGTAATCTTATAATTGTTACACATTTTTCTGTTGTCTAGTATAACCTCACATTCTTGTTGTCATTTATATTTTTTCTTATCAATTGTTTATATTCTTATCATTACCCACACATGCCCCCCTTTTTTTTTTTTACAATATTTAATTCTTAATTAATACATTTATTTTTTTTTTTAAGAAAACAAAATAATATTTTTTTTTTTAAATCTTACTGGTTAGCTTAATTTTTTCTTTTTTTTTTTTTTTTTACAAATGTGCTACATATCTATCAGGAGCCTTTTTTTCCTTTGTGATTTTCTCACTATTAGTTCCTTATCTTGTACTTGTTCTTTTTCTTTAATTTCATCATCTTTCTCTAACCTTTGATATGTTTTTATTTTCTTTAAAAATATGTCATTTCTCCTCATTACTCTATTGTACGATCTAAATGGTAATACCTTCACAATACTACCTTCACTCCATAACTTATTTTTTATGTCCTGTACCCATACTCTATCTTCTGTCTTTAATTCTGAATTTTTGTTTACATTTGTCTTATTGTACTGCTCTGTTAGCTTAATTTTTTCTTTTATTATTAATTTATGTGCATCTTCATATATAAGTTTTGGTTTTAGATCTTCTAATTTATATGGAACTTTAGATCTCAATTTCCTACTCATTAATATTTGTGCTGGTGAATACTGTAATCCAGCCACTGGACTATTATTATAATTTAATTTATATAACTCAAAATCAACCACCTTATCATTTTGACATTTCTTTAACATACTCTTGACAATTCCTACTGCTTTTTCACTCTGTCCATTACTTTTAGGATAATTTGGAGAGGATGTAGTAAAAACAAAATTCCACTCATTAGAACATTTTTTACATTCATTTGAATTAAAAGGCATATTATCTGCAACCACCACTTCCGGTATACCATGTGTACTAAATATTTTCTTCATTTTGCTTATATATTCTGCTGAAGTTTTATTAGTTAGCAATTCCACTTCTAACCATTTTGAAAAGTAGTCTACCATTATCAGAAAATTTTTTCCAGCATATTCGGCTATATCAATACCTACTTTATTGAAAGGTGTTTCAGGTATATTGTGGTTAATTAGTGTTTTTTTTATCTGTGTTCTTGCATATTTATTACACGTTTTACATTGTCCTACGAATGTTTTTATTTCAGATGTTATAGCTGGCCAATAAAATAATTCCCTCGCTATTTTGTAAATTTTATTAAAACCTAAGTGTGTTTCGTGTAACAGTTTAAGTACATCTTTTCTTAATTTCTTTGGTACTATTAATCTTGTTTTATAATAAATAAGACCCTCTGACACCTCTATGTCATTTTTTAAATTTATATAATGTTTAATTTCATTTTGTTCATTACCTCCTATGTTTGTCCAACCGTTTAAATAATATTCATAAATTAATTTTAAATTTTTATCATGTATGGTTTCTTTTTGGTATAGTTTCATTTTATCCTCACTAAACTGTATACTTTTTATCCCTATAGAATGTATCACATCTCTCATTGTTAAGTCTTCCTCTTCATATGACTCTATGTTCAACCTCAATAAGAAATCACCTATAACATTTTTCTTTCCTGGTATATATTTTAGTGTAAAGTTGTAAATAATTAACTTTAATCTAAGTCTTTTTATTCTGTTATTTTGTATTTCATCTAGTGTTTTATTAATAATTGATGTCAATGGCATATGATCTGTATAAACTGTTACATCCCCATGACCATAAATGTAATTATGAAATTTATTGCACGAAAATGTAATAGCTAGTAACTCCTTCTCAATTTGTGCATACTCTATTTCTGTTTCATTTAATGATCTCGATGCAAAGTAAACAGGCCTACCATTTTGCATCAAACAACTACCTAATGCGCTCTTTGACGCATCACAGTATATTTGTACAGGTAATCTCACATCATATGGTACTAGGACTTTATTACTTATAATAATATTTTTTAAGTTGTCTATTGCTTTAGCACATTCCTTAGACCATACCCATATACTATCTTTTTTTAATAATTGCCTTAGTGGTTCTGTTAAGTTTGACATATTTGGTATAAAGTTTCTCAAAAAACCTATCATACCTAAAAACCTTTGTAGTTCTAATTTATTAGTTGGGTATTGTAGCTCTTTAATAAATTTTATCTTATCTGGACTAGATTTCATTCTACTTTTATTAAAAATCATTCCAAGATACTTAACTTCTTTTACACAATACTGTATTTTATCAAAATTAAACTTTATATTGTAGTCTCTAGCTCTCTGTATCACTTTGTCAACTATATTATCATGCTCTTCTATTGTATTAGCACTTATCATTATATCATCTACATATATTGTAACACCTGGAATATCCCCAAAATATTTATACACTCATTTTTGAAAAAATTCTGGAATATTTTTTAATCCAAATGGTGCTCTCACAAATCTATATGTCCCATATACGGTGTTAAAAGAACAATATTTGCTTGATTCCTCATCTAGTTGTATGTGATAAAAACCATCCTTTATGTCGAATACTGTACAATATGTTTTATATGATAATTTAGGTGCAAGTTCTTCTAAAGTTGGTATGGTATACATTTCTTTAATAATAGCTTTATTTAAATATATTGGATCTATACACAATCTTAGGGACCCGTTTGGTTTCTCTACTATTTGTAACCTATTTACCCAATCAACTGGTTCATTAACTGGTATAATAATTCCCTTTTCCTCTAACATATTCAATGTAGTTTTGAATTTATCTTTTATTTTAATTGGTATTCTTCTCGCTGTTAATGCTTTCGGTATGGACCCTTCTTTTAATTTGATCTTACAAATATCTGGAAAACATCCTAAGCCTGTGAATATATCATTATTTTGTTCATACAACTTTTCTTTTGTATAAGATACTTCATTACTGTTTATTTTTTTTTTTATTATATCAACCCTTTTCACCAGACCTAATTCCACACTAGACTTTAGACCTAGTATTGGAGTCAATTTCTCTTTAATAACTACAAATGTAACCAATGTATTTATTTGTTCATTTTTGTTTATCATTTTGCACTGTAAATTTATTTTACCTATTGCATCTATACACGTCCCTCCAAACGCATACAATTTAATCTTAACATATTTTATTTCTTGTTGTTTCTTTTTATCTAAGTAATGTAATGGCAATACATTAATATCAGCACCTGTATCAATTTTAAATTTAACATTTACATTATCTAACTTCAAGTCTTTACACCATGTTTCATTGCTGACTGTTTTTATATTGTCAATTACATTAGTTTTTAAACTATCTATTGTAAACTGAACCTCACCTATTTCTGTTTCTCTCTCACTTAATGTATGTGCTTTTAATGTCCTACAACATGCTTTAAAATGACCTACACGACTACATGCGTTACACTCCTTACCATACGCAGGGCAACTTCTAGGACCATGTATCGTACCACATCTTCGACAGTCATATTCTTTGCCATTTTTTTCACATTTTTGTGTTTTACTCTCATTATACTTAATGTTTTTATGTTGTTTATAATTATTTGTTTCAGTATTTTTTTTAACAGTATTATAATTATTATATGTACCTTTACATTTTGTTTTATCTTCCATCTGCCACACTTTGTCTGCTTCCATTGACTGCTCCAGTTCCTTTCTATTTTGTTCAGCTGCTTCCACTGCACGACAATATTGAAGTGTTTTTTCCAACGATAGATCTTCGCGAAGCAATCGTTCTTGTACATCTTTGTTTTGTATCCCCAGTACTACTCTGCTTTTCAGGATACGATCTTCATCACTTTTGAAATCACATTGTTTCACCAATTCTTTTAAATTTGTTATGAATGAGTCGATTGTTTCATCTGTTTGTTGATTTCTAGTGAAGAATTTGTAGAATGTCATAGCCTCATTTTTTTTTGGACTACAATAATCCTCAAATTTTTTTAATATTGCTTCTACTGTTTCCTCTTCTTTAATACCTAGTGTATTATAGATTTTTAAAGCATCAGTTCCCATTAAATTTAAGAGTCTGGCAACCTGTACATCATTTTCCTCTTTATTTGTCTTTGTTGCTTTGAAGTAAATGTTTATTTCTTGTTTGAACATTCTAAACTGTTCATTTATATTACCTTTTAATATCGATGGTCCTGGTTTGTTGAACGAGTTCATTTTTAGTCAATTAATATCTTCTTTCTGTTGATACTAAATTACTTCACGTTCCGACTTTGACCGTAGTTCTTTTATATCGACTGCGCCATGTTTAATTGTCTATTTATTATTACTATTATTAAAAGACAATTTGTTAAAATGTAAAAAACGTTTTTATTGTAATCTTATAATTGTCACACATTTTTCTGTTGTCTAGTATAACCTCACATTCTTGTTGTCATTTATATTTTATCTTATCAATTGTTTATATTCTTATCATTACCCACACAATGTTATTTGTTGGTTAAATAAGGTTGATAATTTAATAGAAGACTCTCAGTATATTGTGTCGAAGGCAGATGAAAAATACTAAGAATCCTTAATTACTTTTTCTTTTTAAGTCTAATATTTGAAACTGTAATACAAGATACCTCATATGTTTGTCTACCTTTATCAAAAAAAAAAAAAATGTCTACAAGAAGCACAGATATATATATTAAACTAGATTGCTAACTATTGATAATACGTGAAGCGAAGTTCCGCCATTTTATCTGAGGCCAGAAGTATTATCAATTATTAGAAAATTTATTTAAATCATTGATAATTGATAAAAAAAAATTGTTTGCTAAAAACATGAACCAAAAAATAATTATTATATAAACCAAATAACAAGAACATACCTCAAAATACGACTACATGCCTACAGTAAAATACTGACATCGTCAATTGCAAAAATGGCGAGCAAAAGACAAAAACTGACCAAAATAATTTTATTTTATAATATGTAATCTACTCTGATCAATGATATATTAACAATAGCTTACTATAGTAAAGCTATAATGATTTTTATATTATACAATCTGACAACTAATGTTTAATTTTAAATACTTGGGTATGTGATTTATTTAATTTATTTAAGAATTTATTAATGTTAAAAAAACTGAAGATGTTCGATTTTTTATATTTATATGCAAAACTAAAAATATCCAAAAGTATAATAAATAATAATAGTAACTTGTGAACTAAAGAATTATTTTTCTATTGAAAGGAAAAAAAAACATTTGTTATCAATATAAATAATAACTGATATGGTGTTCCGGCCTCGATTAAAATGGCGGATTAATTGGCTTCAATTAAATACACAGACTGTATAGGCCAGTTACCAATCTAGTTTAATATATATATCTGTGACAAGAAGTTAAATTACATTTTTATGAGGGTTTCAAATTCATATTTTTACAAATTGATATTCACTCGATTTCTCATGTAACGATTTCCTTATTTTGTTGTAATTAAAAAAACGAATGACTGTAGATTATTGAAAATTTCACTGAATGTTTATAGTAGCATTTCCTATACACCATACAATTTTGAAAATATTTTGACTCTTTTTAAACTGTTTACGGACATTTACAGTTTTCAATTTTTTTAGTTTTTTTTTTTTTCTATAAATATCAATAAAGTTTATCTGTTGGTCCAAAAAGTGTAAAAATTTAATACAAGGCTCTTGATATTATGTTATAATAGCAGTTGAAACATATTAAAGATACATATGCACAGTTTTTTTTTATAAACATTTAAAGATCGAATTTTGATAGAATTTACGAAATTTAAAATTTAACAATTATTTTGTAGCTAAAAATTTATAAAATGTTAAAATGTTATAGATAAGGATTGAAAATTTAAAACAAGGTTCCATCTAAATAGGTTATATTCACAATAATAACCTACTGTACAGCAGAGCAACATCCACTTACCCACCTTTTTATTTTTACTCGCAAGTTCATGTTTTATGTTTGTGTTGATATTTGTTTATGAATTTTGATTTTCGATTTTTACAATTTTACGTGTTTTAGGAATCTCGGCCGCAACCAGCAAACGATACCTCCTCCACCGAAGCCAACGGTACCCAATCTGAATCAAATCGTCCGAAACCTGGGGTAAGTGCCGTTTTGATATAAATTTTTTTGTCTATCACCAAATCCACATCACCCTAGTAAGGTTAAGCAAATTTATTTGTAGCAAGTTTTTAAAATTTTAGATTCTGAGTGAAACGATGAATGTATTGATTTTACAATGATGTGTGTTTTTTTTTTAATTTTTAATTTTTGTGTCTGTCATCACGTTTTAGGACAGTAAAAATTCTTGGATTTTCTTCAACAGTAACTTTTCTAATAGGAAAGTGAATCTAGTTGGTACTTTGGGGGGTCAAAAGTAAAAATTTCCCAGTAGTTGTGATAGTAGCGGCGTGAAAAACAAAAGAAAAATTAAGGAAAAACGGGAATTTTTACGCAAAATCAATTTTTGACAAAATCGAATTTGGTGTAACTTTAAAACAAATGACCATAGATACATGAAATTTTTACTGGTTGCTTATATATGCATTTTCTATACACGATGACATTTTCAAAATATTTTTATCTGTTTAGGAACATTTTCATTTTCCATTTTTTTTTAGTTTTTTTATTAAAAATATCAATAAAATGTTAATTGTTGGTTAAAAAAGCTTGGGAAAAACATCTTAAAAATTAAGGAAAAACGGTAATTTTTACGCAAAATCGGTTTTCCAAAAAATCAATTTTGGTTTTTGGTGTAACTCTAAAACAAATGAACGTACAAGCATAAAATTTTCACTGATTGTTTATATTTGCGTTTTCTATACACGATAAAAAATTTCAAAATACAGTAGTCGCCGCTTATAAGACTCACTTTGGGACCAGCACAAACATCCTCAAGGTCAGGGGTTGATTTTTGATTTTTTGATTTAGGGGATGTGATTTGGGGATTCTTTAGATGTTTTCAGGTAATGTTTTCAAGGTCATCCTTAAGCTTAGGGGATGTTTTTTATATTAGGCGAGGTTTACGGTGGATGGCTTATGATGTTTTTAATTGAAGTTTTCAAGGTCATCTTCGAGGTTGGGGATGACTTTTAATGGATTTAGGGGATGTGTTTTGGGGATTGTTAAGATGTTTTTAGGTGATGTTTTCAAGGTCATCATTTATGGTTAGGGATGTTTTAAGGGATGGTTTTCCGGGTCGACGTGTGTTTGGGTATTTTTTCAAGGTCATTATTTTTAAATTTAGTGGGGATAGTGTTGTTTATTGTGTTTTTAAATTTAAATTTCTAGTTTACCGTGCTTACGGCGAAAGATGTATCAAAAATGAATCCGGTGGATGTTGACGTCGATAGCGTTGTGTTTGGGTTTTCCTCACTTGCAGCGTACAAACCCAACATACCTTTCGAAGTCAGTGTCGCCGGTAACTGT
>NW_021769862.1:0-695 GCF_005508785.2 Acyrthosiphon pisum
AAATACCTATGGAGATGTCTCGTTGCCCCTAATGCTATTTAGTGAACCTGTATTATAACGTATTATAACGCGAAAGATCTGAATATAAGTAACATGAAGTTGTGGTAGCCGTTGAACGAGAAACTACTATCGCCGTCGCCAACGTTTGCAGCGACATCGCCGCGCCGCTGACATCAAAACTGAAGAAAAGTAGTGCTAGCTAGTTCATGCGACCTGCTGAGTAAATTTCTACTTCATTTCGACGAAATAAATTTCGACATCGTCATCGCAAATCAACATCCACCTCGTCCGGTTATATCACAAAGTGGCGTAACTGTGATTCCCAAGAGCGAAAAACCAAATACTATTTTATGAATCCAAACAGTGCCGCAATAACCGGGTATGTTGCGTGTGTCAAACACACGGGCCCAAGGCCCCAACCCATAATGGGGTGCCCAAAGATAAAAAATTTAAAATATTATATAGAAAGAAAAAAATAAAACCATTTTGTTATAATAAAAGTTACTAATAAAGATTGAACAATAGATCGGTTTTGTTTTGTACACAACTATACAACATTATCATACGCATCAACGTTTCTTTTGCAGCCTGTATAAGCTGTATAACCGATATTAAAAATAGAAAAATAAGACTAAAAACGTGGGTAAGTGGATGTCTCTCTGCTGTACAGTAGTTATAAGTGAGTCACTGTAATG
>NW_021769862.1:1471-4619 GCF_005508785.2 Acyrthosiphon pisum
ATTTGATATATTTTGTCAAAATTCAAAATTTAAATGCTTATAAAAAATAATTGTGCCTATGTATTTTCATTATTTTTCAACTGCTATTGTAACAATATATCAGGAGCCTTGCATTACATTTTCATGCTTTTTTACCCAACAAATAAATTTTTATTGATATTTATAGAAAAAAAACTAAAAAAATTGAAAACCGACAAAGTCCGTAAACAGCTCAAAAAGAGTCAAATTATTTTCAAAATTTTATCGTGTATAGAAAATGAAAATATGAACATTCAGTGAAATTGTTATGTATTTACAGTCATTCGTTTTTTAATTACAACGAAATAACAAAATCCACTATGTGAGAAATGGAGTAGATATCCATCTTGTAAAAATATGAAATTCAAATGCTCATAAAAATTTAATTTGATTTGCTTGAAGATATTTTTTTTTAAAAAAGATAGACAAACTTATGAATGATCTTGTATTACATTTTCAAATCTTAAATTTTAAAAGAAAAATTTCTAACTCAAAATAATTTGGAAATTTTCGTCATATTTGCGTATTTTGTCAATATTTGAACTTTAAGTGCTTATAAAAAAATTGTGACTATGGATTTTTAATTTTTTTCATCTGCCTTTGAAACAATATACTAGGATACTATACTATACTCAATCTATACTCAATATTGAAAGACAACAAGCAAATAATATTAACATAGAAAATATAATTGACAATTTTGCAAGCAGAAAAGCAAGAAAAATGAATTTTTCAGTAATTATTTTTGAGTTGACTGTTAATGTATGGTATGTTCAATTTATTTGTTATTTAATAATTATTTATATTTAAAATGAATAAAAAAAGGCTACAAATTATTACATTTATTTATTTGTAAATTTATAGGTACCTAAAATTCCAAAGTATGATTTCAAATTTGGAAAAATTAATTTTCAATTTTCAAGAGTGAGGAGGGGGCCATTCATTTTATTTACACACGGGCCCAAATTGGTGTAGTTGTGGCATTGAATCCAAATCATTTTTTTTTTCTCTAATTTTTATAGAACTAGTATAGGTAATTATATTATAGGTACTTGTTTTACCTGTGAACCTATTACTTTATGACATCAATCATAAAAAATATAGGGGGGGGCACTTACCCCTAGTGCCCCCTGGCTACGGCACAGGTACAGATTAAATATTATACAATCTGTTCACTAGTTGACCTAGATATAGAAAAAACATTTTATATTTTTTTATATAATATATTTCAAGATGTACACACTCGTCAGAGAGTCGCTCACGAATCGAGATGATTTTGACTTCCGTGACTAATTAAAAATTATTTATTAGTTCTATGATAATTTTATTGTTGTGTTTCTTTTTGCAAACAATTACAATATGTCTCACGAAATCGCCCTTCGGCGTTGAAATAATATATGACTTTGTTGTGGTCACCGGTCAACGATATTCAAAATAATATCTTAAACGAATTTTTAATGTTAACTGAAATACTGAAGGCACATTGGACTTTGATATATTCATAAAAATAAGGCGCGTCATCCAATTCACAATTTAGGAAATTTAAAACACAAGACTTCAATATTCAAAATCCGAAATCCAAAAATCCAAAATCCAAAATTTTGAAATTTCACAAATTTGAAAAATCCAAAATTTTGAAAAATTTTGAAAATTCAAAATAATTTTTTCAAAATACTTTTAACTTATACTAATTGCTCATATTTATTATGTGGGCCGTTCCCGGTGGTACTGCAATACCGGGTCAACCCGCGGTGGAGCAGGAGCAAGCCCCAAAATCTCCACCAAGTTTGAAAAAATTAGTTTAACATTTGAACCTTTCAATGAAAGGTGTATCAGATGTTAAGCTGATAAGAACAGAGTTATTTATTTGTTAATGTTTATGGTGAATACAGACATGGGGAGGACAAAAAACATGGGGGGGGTACAAGTAGCGGAGGTTTTTTACTTATGAAATGACAAAAGGTTGTAATAGTGAACTGCATGACGATGGTGACGGTGGGTCGAATGATCCAGCTCAGCCGTGCCTTGCTCGGACCCCACTTATGTGTTCGGTGAAGACGTCTCTAGAGTATCCGATGACTTCGCTGACGCATAGCTTCCGCAAGAGTTTCGCATAAGATCTGCTGCAAAGCTGTCTCACTAGCACATCGTTGTTCGGATCCCATGAGCCCAAAGAGCCAACAATGAACGGAAACACTGAGACTTCCCCAGGGTGGTCATTTGCGATCTCCTTCCTTAGATCCTCATACTTGGCCTTTTTCTCAGCGGCAGCTTCCTCAAACGCCTTGATTCTATTGTCGAAGGGTACTGTGGCATCAATGATTAGTGTTGTGGTGCCCTTTCTGAGCACAAGGTCGGGCCTGAGGCGTTGTACGCCGATCACCTGGTTCTCAGACACGACCTCAAATTTCCCGGCCGCTGCTTTCTTCAACCTGGCCACCAGAGAGTTATGCCTGGCCATATAGAGGCTGGTGTACCGCATGCAATGGTTGACAACGTGGGCGAGGCTTTCTATATTATTCCCACACCGTCGACATCGGCGGTCACCAGTCCTCCAGGACGAGGACCCGTTCAGCGGCACCAGGTTCAGCCTTGCCCTATGCACGAACCTCCAGTCAGCAAATCGGCAGAAGTCGCCCGCTCGGAGAAAGTGGCTGGACGCGGCGTGCGCAGCTACACATTCTATGGCCCTGCCTTGGTCCGGTTTATCGATGAGCGCCTGGCCCCTCGCAATGCGGAAATGGTCGCGTATGGTCTTCATGACTTCCCTCCTCTGCTTCGCGCGCAAGGTAGTTCCCGCATGGGAGATGGAGGGGGGGCCATCCAGGGACCAAGATGCGGCTAGTCTCCCGGATGCGTTGCGGGCGCGGGACCATACACTGGCAACTCCACTGCCCCGGGTATCTCGGAAGGGGCCTTCATTGTCACCTGATAGGTAGCTACCGACCTCACTGTTGGAAGGAGTTCGGCCAATCCTCCGGCAGGTGACGCTCCTCACATGATCGACCGCTTCCCTCGTGACTCGTCCGTCGGGGGAGGTGAGTAGCTTAAAGGCGCTATCTATGGCTGCAATGTCAGAGTCCTCAGCCAGCTTCGTTATTCCGCAGCAGCCTCGCAGAGTGGAACCGTA
>NW_021769862.1:6025-7187 GCF_005508785.2 Acyrthosiphon pisum
TATTACACATATCATTCTTTCCATGATATCGCAGTGTTTTTGGTTTTTTTCGGTGTAGATATCCTGTTAATCCTAGTAAAATTTTTTTTTCCTAAAGGCGGGTTCACAACTGCCCGTGTCGTGTCGTGTCGTGCAAAATCGTTTTTCTGATTGGTTCACCAAAATGTGATAATAAAATATGATCGTGTCGACCAACACGATACCGCGATTACCGCGAAGTTGAATTAATTCAACTTTTGATCGTGCTGGTCACAATCACGAACTACTACATAGGACTGGACACTCCGGGCAGGGGGAGGGTGGGACACCGGTCGGCGGTCACAAAGTTGTACGGGTCATAGATAATATAAGAATGGATAGGACATGCCTATACCAGTTCCATATGAGGCCGTGTGCTTTTTTGGGGAAGAGAGAAAGTAAAGAGAGAAAGACAATATGAGGCTTTTTGAGGTTATGTGCAAAACTGTTTTATTAAATAATAATGAATAAATATGATAGTCAGTTATATTTAGATATTTGTCAGTTTGTATTTTGATTGTTTTGCCACCTGTACCTGGAAAATTGAAATTGGAAAATAATATTTTAACAAAATAAAATTATGTTATTTAATATTCATTATTATTTATCAATTATCACATCAATATTCGCCCCATATAACCTTAAAATAGTATCACTAAATTTTCATGTGATAAGTTCTTATGTCCTATCCATTCTTATATTATCTATGCCTACAGTATATATATTTTTTGTATGTATTTTAAAAAGTACTCAACCAATTTTAGTCTAGTTTTCAGTTTTCACTCATGGGTTGGCCTAGGTCTCAGGGAAGGTTCTAATGTGTAATATACCTTTAAAAAATTATTTGGAGTGCCGAAAATAATAAAAATATAAATAATTAAATGCTGTTCATTGTTAATCGCATCACTTTAGATGATGCGGGATCAATTGGGCTCATTTTTTTTTTAAATCTTCGGAATAGTTTGAATAAGGTTTTAAAGAAAGACAAATTGGAATAGATGCCCTGTAAATAAAAAAATTCTGGGAAAACTGAAAGTGCTTTATTGACCATCTAGTTGACCAACGTAGAGCTTCTTAAACTATGATATTATAACTTTCGCTATTTTTTAGCCATGAGATATTTTCGATTTTTATTATTTTTTTT
>NW_021769862.1:7237-8132 GCF_005508785.2 Acyrthosiphon pisum
TCTATTAAATTTTCAAGCTTTTTTATCCAACAAATAAAATTTTATTGATATTTTTAGAAAAAAAACTAAAAAAAAAATGGAAAATGAAAATGTCCGTAAAGAGCTCAAAATAAATCAAAATATTTTCAAAATTTTACCGTGTATAGAAAATGCAAATATAAACAACCTGTGAAAATTTCATATATCTACGGTCATTTGTTTTAGAGTTACACCAAAAACCAAAATCGATTTTGTTAAAAATCGATTTTGCGTAAAAATTCCCGTTTTTCCTTAATTTTTCTTTTGTTTTTCACGTAGCTTTTGAAAACTACTGGGAAATTTTTACTTTTGACCCCCCAAAGTACCAACTAGATTCACTTTCCAATCATAAAAGTTACTGTTGAAGAAAATCGAAGCAGTTTTACTGTCCTAAAAGGTGATGACAGACACAAAAAAAAATTAAAAATTAAAAAAAAAATAAAAAAAAAAACACACATCATTGTAAAATCAATACATTCATCGTTCCACTCAGAATCTAAAATTGAAAACCGACAATGTCCGTAAATAGCTCAAAAAGAGTCAAATTATTTTCAAAATTTATAGAAAATGAAAATATGAACATTCAGTGAAATTGTTATGTATTTACAGTTATTCGTTTTTTAATTACAACGAAATAACAAAATCCGCTATGTGAGAAATGGAGTAAATATCCATCTTGTAAAAATATGAAATTCAAATGCTCATAAAAATTTAATTTGATTTGCTTGAAGATATTTTTTTTTAAAAAAGATAGACAAACTTATGAATGATCTTGTATTACATTTTCAAATCTTAAATTTTAAAAGAAAAATTTCTAACTCAAAATAATTTGGAAATTTTCGTCATATTTGCGTATTTTGTCAATATTTGAACTTTA
>NW_021769863.1:0-1566 GCF_005508785.2 Acyrthosiphon pisum
AAATCATATTATATAAATAATTAAAAACCTTGTTTAAGATATTCTGGGATTTTTTCTTCCAGTCTATCAAAGGGATCTTTTATAGTACCATAATTTTCAGTTAAATATTTATGCCACAGCCTATACACTGTCCAAGGTCTGGGATTTAGTGCACCATTTGCTAATTTCACAATGTAATTTGGTAGTGTTTGAAGCCTTGATATGTTTTGTTTTATTGCTTGGCAAGGGGAAAGTCCATCAGCAAAGTACTGCCAAAATATAGCTTTCACTTCTGGGTCAATAAATAAACGTTTTAGTGCATCGGCACTAGCACAGTTATGCTTATGGAAAGGATTTATTTTGATGATAGTATTTAGTGGGGGGTCTCTTTTATTCATCATTTTTTTTTGAACCCTTAGTAACCATTTTTATTAAGATGTCAATAAATCCTTCACAGTTCTGATTTTGTTTTGCTGTTTGAGGTTTTTCTGTGGGAGCTATAACTGCATAGCCATTTTTTGTGCATTATAAACCTTAAACAGAACAAATAACAAATAACTTTAAATGTGTCTAAGTTATTATACAATAAGACATATAAGTATAATATATAAATATTTTTAATTCATGTAATATAAAAAATAAAATAAAATAAATTTAATATCAATGCAGGCCAACTTTAATCATTTTAATATGTATCTACTATTTGTATAAAAGTTATAAGTATAGTATTTTATAAGAAACGTATGGTAACTATACTAGTATACTAGCCATATATTTTGAGAGTGTAAATTATGATTTGTTCTTAAGAATTAGGTACCTAGTAGTGAGTAATATAAAATAGAAATGAAAAAATTAATAAAAATTATTTAATATATTTAAATTACAAGGTTTTAGTTTGTTCACAATAGCATGCTTTAGACTTTAAGTATCAATCAATTAACAAAAACATACTGACCGACAATTATTCCCCTTGTTGTCCTATTACCAACTATCCAGTCGCTATCATCAAATTTTCCAAATTGTTTAATGAATTTTTGAGCATCATCTTGACTTTCCATAGCAGTTCGAAGAGTTAAAACATGTTCTGTTAATTCATCTAAAATCAACTCGCAATTTAAGTCTTCGAAGTACTTAATTAGTGATTTTAAAAAAAACTCCTATTTAATAATTTATAAATATATTATTAATGCAATATAAATACGAATAGTCAGCTGTAGCCAATACAAATAAAAAATAAAAATATGTATTTACCATAATAATTAGTAAACAATGAAAATAATGTAATGTATGCCAAATGTATGTAAAGAATATAATAATATAATAAATTATATTATTTGTATGATGAATACTTTTTTGTACATAATAAAAAAAATTATATTTAGAACACATTATATATAATCACGATTTAAATAATAACGTAATAATCACGATTTGATATTTGATATAAAGTGATAAGAGTGTTATTGATATTTGATATTTTGATATTTACTATATTTTTTGATAAAGTGATAAGAGAAAAGCGGGAATTCAAATAGGGCAATCAGAGCAACCCGGTTCTGAGTGTACCCACATTTGCAAAATACGCCG
>NW_021769864.1:0-2060 GCF_005508785.2 Acyrthosiphon pisum
GAAATCGTGAAGTCGAAAGAAAAAAATTTTTCAAAATTTCAAAAAAAAAAATTTTGAAAGTTTTCGAAGTTGAAAGTTTTCCTCGACTTTTGACTTCTGCTGGTATGGGTCCGTTTCCGACTGCGCCAAATGTGTTGCGTGCACCCGACTTACAGGAGATGGTGACAGGATGGGATGATGGTAGTAGCGTCAAAATGATCAACAGTGTGTGGTTGATGTATTATTTATTTAAAATTGTAAAATATGATAAACAAGTTGAATTTAAACACTATTAGATTATTCAAATTGACGAAGAATAACCCGTGTCTTAGAAAATAAGCGATTGCTCGAATATTCTCTAAGTCCCGTAATACGTCGTCAACGAAAATAATCTGAGTCGTAATACAAAAATATGATAATAATTTCGATTAACACATAGCATTAGTAAAAACTTAATTTTAAAGATAGGAATTATTTTGTTTAAGCTAAAAATATATTAGATAATAGTATCATAACGATTTAAGTAAACATGTATTTTAATTATAGGGATAAAAACAGATTATTCTGTATCAAATTGGAGTTTGCTATATTGCAAGGGGATCATGATACGGATCCAGTAGGAAATGGTAAAATACCGAAATGTTTGCATACACATATAGAAGTAGCAAATGGAAAACTAGACGAACCATTTTCGGAAAACGAAATTAAACAAATTAAACAAAGTATTACGGCTTTTCTCTACGATATGACAAGAGATGAGGGAAGATTAGGTAGACAATGCTGCATGGATTTAGTTGAATTTATGGATTATATACCTGAACCAGAAATATTGGTGGACTACATAACGCAACACTAATATATAATAAATATAGATATTAACATATTGATAAGTATAGGTTAGAATTACAGTTAGAATAATAGGGTAACGTAATATTATAGGTTATGGGTTATATTGGCGGTCCAAGGGCAAGGGACTCCGGAAGAAAACATGGTAGGAGGCGTCGTAACATATTATAAAAACGGCAACGGTGTAACTATAGTAAACACATCTGCAGAAGCGACCGACGAAATAGAATTCCCAGCCACAATACAAAGTGATTGCGGATTAGAATCATTACAAATAAAATGTACCACAAAACAAGATCCATTATGGGAAAAAAACAGCATTACTAAATGAATCTGCAACTTTTTATCTAGTAAAGTCGTGTGTAGCATACAGGAAATACACAAATAACCAAACAGGCAAGCCAATAGAACTCCCACAAACATACAGTTTCATAAAATTCGTACTATTAAACAACACGGAACAATCTGGCAACGAGGCGGTTGGAAAAATGCAAATTGCAGCCTTAAACGAGACTAATTCCGACGCGTCAAGCAATAAAACTGATAACTTCAGACACGAAAAAAACGCAGCAGAACAGACCACAGTAGGTGCGTCACGAATCAAACTTGGATTGAGCAATTCCGTATTATCTGCTGAAATAAGAACTAACGAACAATCATATTTTGGCACACCTGGTTATTCCTGTTACCCACAACAACAATCTATTTCATCGGAATCAAGTACAATACAACCTACTACATCACCCTCTTATTACTCTAGTGGAGAACATTCAACTACTTCAGCACAATATCAAAGGCAATCATTACTCGAAATGGCGTCTCTTCCTCCGAAAGATTACGAGTGAAATATAATAATACATTTTGTAGTAATTCAAAAACAGTATTTTGATTTTTTTTTTATATCTCAAACAGGTTTAATTAAAAAGGTATTTTTATATTTTTTTATATTTTAAAAAATGTTATTTAAAAAGGTATTTTTATATTTATTTTATATTTTAAAAAAGGTTTAATTAAAAAATTATTTTGATTTTTAAAAATATCTTTATCTATAAGGTATAAGGTATAATTTTTTCCTACATACCTTAAACAAACAGCTAATCTTTCTTCAGTAGTTATGGCTTTTCGAAGTTGAGTGTTTCGTTTGTATATATCACTTTTAATAAGTTCATGTATGTAATCAAATTGTTCTATTGTCATTCTAAAATACATATGGAAACGTTTCGAATCGTTTCGTA
>NW_021769864.1:2160-2555 GCF_005508785.2 Acyrthosiphon pisum
TTTTATATTATTTATATTTAAAAGTTAATTAAAAATTATTTTGATTTTTAAAAATATCTTTATCTATAAGGTATAAGGTATAATTTTTCCTACATACCTTAAACAAACAGCTAATCTTTCTTCAGTAGTTATGGCTTTTCGAAGTTGAGTGTTTCGTTTGTATATATCACTTTTAATAAGTTCATGTATGTAATCAAATTGTTCTATTGTCATTCTAAAATACATATGGAAACGTTTCGAATCGTTTCGTAGCTCTTGAACTAGCCTTTCGAAACTCGCCCAACTCTTCTCTTTTGGTATTTATATCATGGACCCATGTTCTTGTCGACCTTTTATTTCTCTCGTCTTCATCGAGGACCACAAAAGCAGCAACAGTTTCACAATCTGATGAATCT
>NW_021769865.1:0-2119 GCF_005508785.2 Acyrthosiphon pisum
GGTTACAAGTGGGTCATTGTATAATGGGTTTATATTAGACTTGAATTCAATGATAAAATATCATTGTATAAGAAAAACGATTCTGAGTGGAGACGGTTTGTCAGCCTGGATATTTTATATTGTTATCATTTATTTTATCATGTGAGTTGAATTAATATTATAATATTATAATTTTTTATTCGTTTCTATGGTGATAAACAAAGCGTTAGAAATTAAAATTCCATTTTTAGCGTTTTTTCGTAATTTTCCGGTGGTTTTTCAGGTGGCATTAAATAACTATTGAGAAAATGGGAATATGACTTTTTTAAAATACCATCTTGATTCAATTTGCTAAAATATAAGGTACTATATGTTGAAATCGAAGCATTCCTTCTGGTAGAAATTTTATTATATTTGAAAATTAAATTATATTACAACGAATATATTATGAGCTATATAATTGTACAGCCATAATTAATTATTAATTAAAATTAATATCCATAGTGTTTCCTATAGACATCAGTATTTTTATAGGTGATGATTTTAAGTATGTTTTATAAACATTATTGATTAAAAAACTTTCTTGATTTCTCGAGGATTTGGTATTAATTCGAAAATTTAATCGTTCCAATAAAAAAAGTCAATCTATTGAGTTATTTAATAATTTTAATAAAAATGAATAATGAAGGATACTTCTCCTTGTGTTATTATAAGTTATAATACTATATAAATCTTATATTATTTACTATAATTAGGTTAGATGTACTATACATTGGCCAGATGTGGTAGCGCTATATAAAAGATTTATACAAAGTGTGCTGCAAATAGGTACTACCTAATAGGAATGTATCATAAATTCATAATATTTTAAATATAATATTATTTATTATATATACAATATGATTTTAAATATATTTAATATTTTAAATTATTGTATTTAAGCTACCTATTTATTTACCACGAACCTAATTTATATCTAATATTGTGCATAGCGCATAGATATTAACATATCAATTAATAAAAGTTAGATGCCTAGGTACCTAGTAAATATAGTAATAATATTTATGATGAATTTTTTTAATTCATCTTGTCGGTATTATTAAACGTTCATGTAATGTGTACCTATGCTTATATTAATTAGGTAGGTACAAGGTCTTACACTCGAATGCCAAAATATTTTTCGGGTTTTAGTATAATTTGATAACAAGCTACGTGCGATTATCAAAAAATTTAATTATGTTCAAGTCGGTTTTGTACGTAAATAGGGAAATACGACGAAATTCCGAACAGAATTAATATAATATTAAAATATATATTATGGTCATGTTTAAATGCGTAATAACTTACCAGCATTGCCAGTTTTAGCGTTGAGCTTCTGAGATTATTAATGTTACCATATTATTATGTTATTTACGTGTCTGATAAATTTATAGAATTACTTTAGAATGTCGCCAATGTATACGATCTCGTACGTACAACTGTACAAGCATTTTTTGGTTTAAAGACGTCAGATGGTGAAAATGTCACAAACGCCTTTCTGTCAAGCGATACTTAATACAACGTAAATAATAACTGTACCATCTGCCAATAAATATTGTATACCTAGTCAGTAGAATTTATTAACGCCCACCGACGTCCATCATTACCTATAGGTATGTCGAAATAGGCCAGTCTCTGTGTCACTTCCTGAGCTAGCTCTGGTGGCAGCAATACATTTCTTTGTTATTTTTATTTTAGTTTATTTTTCACTTTATAGTTATGTTGGTGAACCAAGTACAACACAGTATTATGTGTTGGTCAAAATAAACACGTATGCACCATCTTATCGGATTCTGGCCTAAAATATAGGCAGCCACAAGTTTTTTTGACGTAATCAAACAAGTTTTTGATATTTTTCTCTATCAAATATGTAAAAACCATAAAAGATGAAATAATCGAACAACACATTTGAATCTAATTTGGTGGCCGGTGGGCACCTCATGGGTATTAGTGTATTGCTATCTTACAAAGTGGTAGGTATATTATAAATGTATAACTTATTATTAAACTGAGGTTTCATTTTAAGGATAGGTTATATGTGAAAAGTATAAACTACGACAGATTGTGCTGAAAAAAGCTGATTTAATAAAAAAAAATAAAT
>NW_021769865.1:2169-6881 GCF_005508785.2 Acyrthosiphon pisum
ACTAAATTTAAAGAAAATTTTCATTTATTTCTTAAAACCAATAAAATCCTAAAGAACTAAGAAAATTATTATTTATGTAAATGAATTCCGATTGTGAAAAATATAATGGTTCCACTAAAGGTTCCGGTTCTTAGATGTTCTGTAAGAACTGGTAAGTTCTAATTTCGTGCGGTTAGCTTTTAAATTACTGTTATATTAGAGCAAATTGATTATTTATCAAACATAAAAGGAAGTAAATTATCTGTGTTTTCTAAAGGGTTTTTTGAAATGCTTAATTAAGCAAGGTATGAGCAATATGAAAACTTAAATATTTAAAAAATATCATAACTCTCATAAAAATTAAAATATCACTGTGTATTATAATAATTACAATTATATCTATGTATATATCTATATAAAGTTAATACTACTAAGTTGACACACTAATAGTATTTATCTTTAAGCGTATGTAAAAAATCATTTCCATAATTAATTATAAAATGGTCTATAATATTATAAGTATTATACCATATTCATCAGCACTATACTAAATATACTAACGTATTTTTAAAAATATTATATATTTTGATAACACCATCGAAGGACATACCTTTAATATATACGTTTTACAGGAAATCACTAAATGATTTACAAACAATTAATCTAAAATATAATCATTTATACTACCTATCCATTTCTTATTTAAGAATGTTTATTTGTAATTTCTTCCTTAGTTAGGTTTCATACAGGTACCCACATAAGATATACATTTATAACTATCTTTAGGTACTAAATACTAAATAGTAAATCATATAATAGTATACAGACTCCGTATGAATATTATGTACCTATTTAGGTATATTTCTATAATGACTCAAATTTCAAGTGTCAAATTTTAATGTTATGTAAGCTCTCCAAGTAGATGTTTGTCTTTATTACAATTTCATATTATATTGTTACCCATCAGATATACCACATAATATAGTCTATAATATAATATGCATAACGCTACAACATTATTGGTGGTGGGGGACACTTCATTCTTACTCGAATATGAATTCAAGGCTTATTGGCTTTGTGTTATAATATAACCATATAGGGCACGGTCCAAAAGTCCAGTACTTACGTGGTTCGGTTAATTAAGTAATTTGTACGAAAAAGTCTGCGACGTTATAAGGCGCTCGTTTAATAAGTTCCTCATCGCGTGGTATTTCAATTATATATTATAGTAGGAGCGCTCTGCGCTGGTTCACCAGTACCTACCGTATGATATAATATTACGAGTATAGATATAATATAGTATATTACGCATTACGGTGGTGTCAAATACCTTGCAGTTTAGTGTTGTACTAATAAAATATATATTACAAACACACGCACTTATATAAATAAAAAACAATATTATAAGCAATCACTATCGGATAGTATTTCCGAAATTGTAAATGTGGGTGAAATGGCTGACAATGTTTTTTCAACAAATAATAATGCCAGTTATAATAAGAGAGATAACATTAATTTATTACTTAAAGAGGCATCATTACTGTTTGTTAAAATAGGTACCAATATGTAAGAAATTATCAATACGAACATGGGTATGTGTGAGATAGATCGGCCGATTGACATATTTCGTCATTGAATAAAGTTAGATTGAATAATGTAAAATTGTTTGTTTTAAATTTGCGTATGGGAGCCGTATATTTGATTTCAAAATCAAAAGGAGCATGGACCCAAAAAGGTCGAAAACCACTGGTATAATGGATTGTATTAAATATGAATTCAACGATACCATATAATTGTATACCTACGAAAAACGATTTTGAGTGGAGACGGTTTATCAGTCTGGATACTTTATATTGTTATTATATTTTATTATAGCGTGTAAGTTGATTTAATATTATAAATTACAAAAATAACTAAAATCGTTATTTTTATTTTTATTCGTTTGTATGGTGATAAGCAAAGCGTTGGAAATTAAAATCCCATTTTTAGCGGTTTTTTTGTAATTTGTCGGTGGTTTTTCCCGTGGTATTAAATAACTATTGAGAAAATCGAAAAATGATATCTCTAAAGGACCATCTTGATCCAATTTTCTAAATATAAGATACAATATGTTGAAATCGAAGCACTCGTTCTGGTAGAAATTTTGTATACATGATAAAAAAAAAAGTAATAAACACCATTGTAAAACCAATAGATCCCTCGCTCCGCTCATAATCTAAAATGTTTGTATATATAAGTAAATGTATGCCAGTATATTATCGGTATGTGTACCTATATAATGGCAAATATAGGTATAGTGTCCTTTTATTTTTTTCTTAAAAATAAAAACTTGAGAGTTGAACAATATTGACCACATTATTTTTTTACATTAAAATTGCGTGACAATATAATTGTATCTTCATTGTGAATATAGAAGGTATATTAATATATTATCACCAAAAATTATGATTAGGTATATAGTGTATTATACTACGACTATTTACCTACGATTTTTATTATGTTATGATTTATGTCGTAGGTATGTATATATTTATGAGCCATACCTAATCGGTAAAATACTATAATGATAATATATGAATTGGAAATTTCTTTGAAAATTGTACAGCTGTAAAATTGTACACCTATATACTCAGTGGCGTGGCGAACGGTAATTTCAGATTTTTCTTAAATAGGTGAGTGGGTGGTACCCAGTGGGTCCCCTAGTAAAATATGTAATATGATATTCTCAATAGTCAGTCAATAACGATCTGAAATATAATTAGTTATATTATATTAGTACATTATTAATTATTATGCATCATTACTTGGCATATTTGTAACTTGTTTAACTCTCCACTGTATATACTGCTTTCCAAAAGAGATAAATTAGTTTTTTTATTTTTAAGTTTCATATTTCTCAACATTGCTTTCAATTTTATTAAAAATTGGCATAAAATAAATAATAATACATAATTATTGATTTTTTAGTAGATGGTACGTACTGAATTTTACATTAGTGTAGCGCAAAATAGTTTAATTTTACAAATAGAGTATCTCCATTTAATTTAGTTTTGGTGCTTTTTGTATAATTGTTTTCAAAAATCTTATATCGTCACAAAAATTACATAATTAATTTTTATAAAATTATTTTAGTGTAAAGTCAATTATGATAGACAGTAGACACAAAGACGTTGAATACATTTTCATGTAGGCCTATACTGTATGTCATTTTAGCTATGAAATTAAGTAAACACGCAATATGTGAAAATTCAAATCAAATAACTAAAAAAATATGAAGTATAGGTACCTACCTATATCCATGGCATATTAATATATGATATATCTACTGCTTTTTTATCAATACTCTATATGTCTATATAAATGTGTAACACGCTGCATTCTTTTCTTAGTCTTAGACAACATTTTATAATATCCGAAAATTAACTGATCGATAAGACAACGGACACACTCGGGTACTGCCACATAATTTGTCGATTACCAACCGCGGATGGCCCTAGATGGCTGCATACTAGTTGCGTCCCAAAGATAACTACGAAAAAAGGTCTAATCCGATTTGCGGCCTGAGTTCATTTTGGATACAGACGAGTTGCGGCCCGGGATTTTTTAATTCAAGATAATTTCATCTTGACTGATAAAATATAATCACAGTATCCATATTTCGTTTCCATAAAAATGTAAAAAATAATGTTGATCGACATTGATATACTAAAAAGATTAGTACAACATAATATAATTAACTTAAATACTTGCAGAACAAATATAATTGAAAAAGAAATATTTATCAGGAATGTTTAAAAGAAGACCAAATTGACAAACTTGAATTTAAACAAATACTATCCTACAAGTTTTTACCAGTGCCATAATACCAATGAAGTTTACTCAATTATACTAACATTGTTAACTTTAAAATATCATATACGTTTTTACCAGTGCAAACATTTTTAAATAAAAGCAAAACATAATTTTTAACCTACCTGCAGTATCTACTGATGCTGCAGACAGTCTTAAGTCTAAATACAAATGTGAAGGAAAATGAGGCTTTTTTTATTTTAATTAACATATTTCAATTAATTTGATCTTAAATTTCGGGCCGCAATTCGTGTGTAACCCAAAAAAACTCTGGCCGCAATTCGTATACACCCCAAAATAACTCAGGCCGCAATTCGGAAGAAATTTTTCCTCGGCACGCAATTAGTAGCCACCCCTCTAGATAACCACACCTTTATACTACAGGAATCCTCATAAGTATAAATTAACATACAAATTTAAGTATATTAATTGTAAATGTATTAATGATATCAATAGTATGTATGATTGTCTCATACGATTTATTATATTGCAGGTATCGGTAATAGGTAATACTCATTTAAATTATGCTATTTAGATAATATAACCTGTTAAATATAGTCTATTTTTATATCATACAACCTAAATAAGAAATTATATTCAATAACGAAACTTTTGTATAATTTTATACGACTTTAGGTACCTGATTTGGAATGCAAAGTTAGTTAAATATCCAAGTTAAGCCTACTGTTTTTTTTTTTTTTTTTATTTAGATGTCGATAGTTAAAAGCAGGGCTTAAAACCGGTAAAAAACTGTAAATTTGAGAACCGAAAACCGATAACCGCTTTTAGTTTTGGAATGCTGGAAGCGGTTATTGATTATCGGTAATCAAGGTAAATATCTAAATGTTAACATTAAAGCGGTTACCTCATATTTTCAATCCTGG
>NW_021769866.1:0-749 GCF_005508785.2 Acyrthosiphon pisum
AATATTTTGTTTTACTTTCACTTACAAACAAATATTTTATATTTGTGTACATGTCTCTCTACACAACACTTTTATTTCACTTATTATTAGTTTTCCCTTTTGTCATTTGACTTAACTGTTTAATTGTATAACTGTTGATCACTGCTTCAGAACCATTCTTTTGCTATGACTAAACATATTTTAAACTGTACTCCTATTGTTTTAACTAATATCTGTTTGACAAATATACTTACAATATAGTTTATTAAACAATTGACATTAAACATACAACTGTACTTTTTGATTTAATTATTACTTTATTACATTAGTACTTCAGTAACTCAAAGCCCTGTGCTTTAACAACAGTTCCAGCTATTATTCATTTTGATATTGTCAAATTTTGGAATAGTTACCACTTACTTTATTCGTTAAAAACTATTATGGGTAAAGTATGTTTACTTAAAAATATTTATACTTAACAAAGCATAAAATTGTATAATTAAATAAGTTTTATTACATTTAGCAATAAAAACATAAATAAATATATATAACATGATATATCAAAATGTAAAACATAAATAATATATAAAATAAAAAGATATAAAAATATTAGAACTATGAAATAACGCTAAAACATTTTTACTCTGTCATCAATACAATAAATTAATTGATAAATAAATATGTGATTTAAAATTTGAATTACACTAACCGCCTATTAATTTATAGGTAGTCGGTCGGCAACTGGTGCCAGGCGTGATGAAGAGCCTGAA
>NW_021769866.1:22056-24645 GCF_005508785.2 Acyrthosiphon pisum
GACGCCCGAAGCGACGTGCGAATCGCGTTCGTAATTCGCCGGGACGGCGAAACGGCTAAGAGTCGTTGATTTGTCACCACTTCTCAACTCAGTAGGTAGGTAGGTTGGTTAGGCGTAGGTAGGGTTGACCCGGGGTCGTGGTTTCGATACCGGTTGCCGCGATTCGCAATAATTTGCGGCGGCCGTGTTGAATTGGAATTTTTTTTTCCCCGTTTTTTTTTTTCAAAATTCGAGTATTACCGCCTCTACGGACTTCGTACGGCCCCGTCGCGACTTATTAGCGTTCCCCGCCAAATTTATGAGTCGAGTTCCGCAGCGGAAATTGGTGATCTGACGGTGCCGTTATTACTATATACAGTCATTTTTTTTGATTCGATAAGCTGCTTTATTATTTTATATTTTACTGCCTTTTGTCCTTTCGCCCATTCGGTCGCGCCGCATTTATATATTTGATTTGGTATAAATATACACGATATAGCCACAGTCTGTAGCCTGTAGGTAGGTACATGCATGTTATAATAAATAAATGTATAAATATTATGAGTTATTAGCTATGCCATAGGTATGATTTTATAATATGAACATACATAAAATCAAATTAATAAATAACACTATTTAATTGATCTAATAGGTATTTAATACTATCTACATTAGAGACATGGGCTCGATATTAAATATTACTAAATACTAAATACTAAATATTAAACTATATAGTAGGTAGGTACTTGATATTATATTACTGTTTTTAGGTGAGTCACATTTGGTTAGGTTAAAATACTGCTACATATTCTAAAGACTGGCAATTAAATTGTAATAATGATATGACTGTATATTATTTGATATATAGGTTTAATTATGAGAGTATTATATGAAATAAAATATTTAATAAATAATAAATTTGATACATTTTATACATGGGTTGGATTATATGGAACAGTTATTTTATACTTGAATATAACTAACCTACTATGTAGTACCTAATATATTACAGTTTTAAGGTGAGTTAATTGGTTGAGGTAATACAATATTAATAAACTAATTTTACTTATACTACATATATTTCAGAAAAGTCTGGTAGTTAAAGTTTATAATGATATGCTAGCTGTTTGATGTTACTTATGTAGGTAGGTTTATGGAGTGTATTACAATATATTATTATTAATGTATACTATAGGTAGGTTTAATCATGAGCATAAAATCAAATTAATAAATTGACAATTGATAAATAACAATATTTAATTGACATCCAAAGCCATTGCTATAATATCTACATATTATGCTTTAATAATATGCTTTATTGAGCAACGCACCTAAATCGTTAGACATAGGCTCGATTATGTGGTATATAAATTATTAAAATACTATGTAATAGGTACTTGATTTATTACAGATTTTAGGTGAGTTATTTATATAAATTTAGTGTAGCATACAAATACTGCTACATATTCTAAATAATACAATAGTTATTAATAAGAACTTTATGTATTTAATTAAAGTCTGAAAACTAAATTGCATAATGATATGACCGTATACTATTTGACATAACTTATGTAGGTAGGTTTGGGTATTATATGAAATTAACTATTTATTAAATAATAAATTAACACTTGATTATTATCTTACATGGGCTGGTGAATTATATGGAATGGTTTTTTTACACTTGAATAGACAATAGTAATATAACTAATCTACTTAATATAGTAGTACCTACATAATATATTACAGTTGGTTGAGGGATTCAAATTTGGTAAATAAAAATGTTATGGAGGATATTATATTACTGTTTTTAGGTGAGTCACATTTGGTTAGGTTAAAATACTGCTACATATTCTAAAGACTGGCAATTAAATTGTAATAATGATGTGACTGTATACTATTTGATATATAGGTTTAATTATGAGAGAATTATATGAAATAAAATATTTAATAATAAATAATAAATTTGATACATTTTATTATTTTACATGGGTTGGATTATATAGAATGGTTCTTTTATACTTGAATATAACTAAGCTACACGTATACTATGTAGTACCTAATATATTACAGTTTTTAGGTGAGGTAATGTATAGGTAATGTTGGTAGTAAGACATTTGATGGAGGATTCAAATACTGCTGCAGATACCATATAATACAATATTAATGAACTTATATTACATATACTACGTATATTTCAGTAAAATCTGGTAGTTAAAGTGTATAATGATATGATGTTTGATGTCACTTATGTAGGTAGATTTATGGAGTGTATTACAATATATTATTATTAATATATACTATAGGTAGGTTTAATCGTGAACAATAAATTGACAATTGATAAATAATAATATTTAATTGACATCCACAGCCATTGCTTTAATATCTACATATTGTGCTTTAATAATATGCTTTATTGAGCAACGCACCTAAATCGTTAAGTATTAGTATATAACATAATATGTAGTAGTACTTGATATATTACAAATTTTAGGTGAGTCATTTATATCAATTTAGTATAGCATAAAAGTACAACTGCATATTCTACATAACACAATATTAATAAACAAATAGCACTTTATGTATTAAATTAAGTCTGAAAACTAAATTGTA
>NW_021769866.1:26229-27860 GCF_005508785.2 Acyrthosiphon pisum
ATATAGTTTATTAAACAATTGACATTAAATATAAAACTGTACTTTTTTATTTAGTTATACTTTATTACATTAGTACTAAGTAACTCAAAGCCCTGTGATTTAACAACAGTTCCAGTTATTATTTATTTTTATATTGTTCAAATTTTGGAATAGTTACCACTTACTTTATTCGTTAAAAACTATTATGGGTAAAGTATGTTTACATAAAAATATTTATACTTAACGAACATAAAGTTGTATACTTAAATAAGTTTTATTACATTTCGAGCACTTTTCGCTGTAGGCGTATTGTCCGTTCGGGAATCGACTTTCACCCGAAATGACTGATAGCTAGACACTCAAACTCAGAATCCGAATTTCCGATTTCAACATACACACTCAAGAACCGGACATACACGCACGGTGCATGGTCTGCAATCCGACGTAGTCGGATTGCCTACCTGACTAGCTACTTACATACGAGCGACTTACACTCCTACTGCATCCGATCCGTCGCAGACGAATTGTCCGTTCGGGAATCGTCTTTCACCCGAGATGACTAATTGCTAGACACTGACACTCATTATCCGAATTTCCGATTTCAACATACACACCCAAGAACCGGACATACACGCCCGGTGCATGGTCTGCGATCCGACGTAGTCGGATTGCCTACCTGACTAGCTACTTGCATACGAGCGACTTGCACTCCCACTGCATCCGATCCGCCGCAAGCGGATTGTCCATTCGGGAATCGACTTTCTCCCGAGAAGACTGATAGCTAGACATTCAAACTCAGAATCCGAATTTCCGATTTCAACATACACACTCAAGAACTGGACATACACGCCCGGGGGGTCTGCGATCCGACGTAGTCGGATTGTCTACCTGACTAGCTACTTGCATACGAGCGACCTACACTCCCAATGCTTCCGTTCGGGAATCGATTTTCACCCGAGATGACTGATAGCTAGACACTCAAACTCAGAATCCGAATTTCTGATTTCAACACATACGAGAACCGGACATAAACGCCCGGGGGGTCTGCGATCCGACGTAGTCGGATTGCCTACCTGACCAACCACTTGCATACGAGCGACTTACACTCCCACTGCATCCGATCCGCCGCAAGCGGATTGTCCATTCGGGAATCGACTTTCTCCCGAGAAGACTGATAGCTAGACATTCAAACTCAGAATCCGAATTTCCGATTTCAACATACACACTCAAGAACTGGACATACACGCCCGGGGGGTCTGCGATCCGACGTAGTCGGATTGTCTACCTGACTAGCTACTTGCATACGAGCGACCTACACTCCCAATGCTTCCGTTCGGGAATCGATTTTCACCCGAGATGACTGATAGCTAGACACTCAAACTCAGAATCCGAATTTTTGATTTCAACACATACGAGATCCGGACATACACGCCCGGGGGTCTGCGATCCGACGTAGTCAGATTGCCTACCTGACTAGCTACATGCATACGAGTGACTTACACTCCCACTGCATCCGATCCGCCACAGGCGGATTGTCCGTTCGGGAATCGACTTTCTCCCGAGATGACTGATAGCTAGACACTCAAACTCAGAATCCGAAATTTCCGATTTCACACACACATTCCAGAACCGGGACATACACGCCCGGGGCG
>NW_021769867.1:0-539 GCF_005508785.2 Acyrthosiphon pisum
TGATCTTACGATTTGACAGAAGTATTCAGCGGCGGATAGGCTTATATTTTTTTACCGGGAAGTAATTTGGATATAGGGCCCCCAAAAAATAAGAAGGGGCCCCAAAAAATAAGACCCGAGTGACATTTTATTTTGATATAATAACCAAAAATAAATTAATATTGTATATCACTGAAATCATATTTTGTAGCAGCTAAAAATATTGTATGTAGTCACAAATTGTGTTATAATATTAATTAATCATTGTTTAAAGACAATATTTTGGAATAAAGAATACATACCAGGACTATTATCTGATTCATCTGCACTTTCTTCAAAAATTTTTTTTTTTGAGAATTATATACATTAGTACAATTTATCTTAAGCTTATCCCACTTTGAAACAAAGTCTATGTACTCTAAACGAAGCTGCTCATAAGATATATTAGTTTGAAATGGTAGAATTTTTGTAAAAATATTTTTCAATGCATCTTCTGGCAAACAGTCTTTAGTATAAAAATTATTTGGGTCAAGACAATTAAAATCTGCAAACAATTCCTT
>NW_021769867.1:589-1320 GCF_005508785.2 Acyrthosiphon pisum
ATAATTTGTTTATTTAAATAATCTGTATAATCACATTTTTTTACATTGTATATACATATATACTAAGTACATAATAATTAAAAACTTTAATACATACATACATTTTTATAACTCTTTAAGTCGAATTTTTTTTCTAAAACCTTGATAACTCGAAAACCTTAGTAAGTCGAAAACCTTGATAAGTCGAAAAAATTGCATTTCCCTTGAATTTCGACTTATCGAGGTTCCACTGTATTTCAATTGCATCTTTTTAAAAAATATATTACCTATTTATTTATAATCAAATTGTAAATGTTGTGTTTTTAATTTGTTATCTTCAAAATTACATTAACATATGGACAATGTGGCCATGTGGGTACTGGGTATATAATATTATGTTATTTCATTTTCTCATATTGCAATAAATAATAACAGTTTGAGTTACGGATATCCAATATAATAGAAAAAAATAAATGGATTAATTTAAGTAACATAATTTTATATATTATGGTACCTATACTGTTGTTATATAATTAAAACAACAGACTTCAAACAAATACTTAAAACTCAAATAAAAATTAATGAAATTTCAATCTTTGATTATTTTAGTTATATTATAAAGTGTAGTGTAATAAAAACTGTACAATATCAGTAAAAATAACTTATTGTAGAAATTCGCTAGACTATGCTTAGGTTTATTTTTCCTTGTTAGTTTCAATACAACGATTATCATTTATCATCAATCATTGCGT
>NW_021769867.1:2879-8655 GCF_005508785.2 Acyrthosiphon pisum
AATAGAGCCGCGCCTTGGAACCATTTTTTAGAGACGACCATATGTTGAAAATTTAAATTTTTTATTTTTAAAAACACTCATTATATTGACCTTAATCGATGTTTTAAAAATCATAAATTTCAAGTTTTTAGCAAATCCAAAATATATATTTTATGTAACTTGTCATGAGAATGCAACTAATATTTATAGCTTATACTTTATTGTTCAAAATCTTACCGTTTCTCCAAAAACAACAAGTAAGCGAGATTTTCATAATATTTTATTGATATTTGCGTTTTTTCCAAGCACTTTATGGTGAAACGAATATTTTTCCTCTGATGTTAAATGTATTTTAGTGGTATTCTGCAGTGAGATCAGTTCATTTTCTAATACATTTTCTTATTATATTGTTGTTCAAAAACTATTAAAATGAGTACTTGTTATAATAAGATGTTTTATAAATTAATGATTTGTCACTTTTCAGGTGGAGATACAATGCGTAATTTCAGAATAGGAATGGTTATTCCTTGAATATTCAGGTAATATGCAATGCTAATCTGGAGATCATAGTTATTATAGCGTGATGCGATGGAGTACTCATGACTCCAGAATATTTTAAGAATCTAAAAGAAGAGCTTTGTTTGAGCAAGAAGTATACAGTACTAGTAGGAGACAGTTGCTATGTATCTGCTAGTTATATGATGACTCTTCTTAAAGATTGCCAAACACCAGCAGGACAGCTACACAATGAGTCAAAATAGAACCAGAAATATCATTAAAAGGTTCTTTGGCGTCTGGAAACGTGGTTTTCCTATGATAGCTTCGGGTTTATGAGTGAAACTAGTGCGAGTTTTCCCTATAATTACTGCAACATTGGTTTTAAATAACATTAGTCTGGAGAAGAAGTCCCAAATGGATTTTAAATAACACTATTAGTTCCATGGGAAGAATTACTAGCCCAGGACGATATGTTATTTAATTATATACCAAATCCTACAGACCGAAGGATAACGCAGCTCAATAGTGGGAGAAATCATGTGGGTCAAATTCATCTGAGTTGTGTGAAGTAAGTATTTGATTAAACTTAAGATAAATTAATCATAATTTATTAAAACAATTTAGTCATGTTAATATTTTTTTGTCGGTTTCTTCAGAACATAGACATTCAATATTATAAATATTGTAATATAATTAAATATAATTTTATATCATATGCATATTCCAATAGATCCATTTTAAAGAAGGACAATTCGAACAACATCGTCTGGATGGTGTAAAAAAACTAAATACTATACCAACATTATTTGATATACCAAAACCACCTCGCTTGTTGGAAACTAAAAGAAAATCTTTGTATAAGGTATATATCATTATTGAAACAAATTTATTATAGGTAAAAATATGCTTTGTTACCTAAATTATACAGGGTGAATTTTTAATCGTTGAACACATTATTTCGAAAAGTATTGATTTTTTCCAATTTTTTTTTGTATAAATCATTGGAAATATGTATTTAGTCCAGCTAGATTTTTTTCCACTTCTTTTTAATTATCTTGATTATCTAAAAAATTGAATTCTCAATATCATAATTTAATAGTTCTACATTTAAAAATATTTATACATACTTAATTTGTTTTGTAGTCTGTTGAAATATTTAAATCCAATATGTGAAACATTATTTTTATTTTTCATTGTTACCATTTTCAAATGTAATTAAACATAGCAGTATGAATAGAATTTTAACATACAGGATCTTTTAAATTGTATGTGATAGGTAGTTGATTTTTATATAGCATATTTAAATTAGGTAAAATGACCTATGTGAAACTGATTTGGAATCATAATATATTATATTTTAGACAGGGCCGGCGCTAAAAATATTGGTGCCCTGGTTTAAACCATATTCTGGCACCCCCCTCCCCCCAGTTGATAATTATAATTAAAATATAATATTATTATAAATAGTCTATAGACCGCACAAATTATTGTGCAATAGAAATCATCACATACTCTATTTTATAGTATATAGCCAAAATGGCCGTTTTGAAGTGTAGGGCAAGGTGGATTAAGTGAATACACCTCGGTGTAGAGCTTACCGCTTTATAGATTTCTTCGAGCCCAATATTTACAGATTAACCCGTTTTTGGTGATGCTATAAGCATTTCGCTCACACAATTACGATTATTAGAACAACTGGTTTATATTTCATTCGATTTTGATAATATTATATATATGCTTCATTCATTTATTCTTATTCACAGGAATGAATACGGAAAAACATTAAATGTTATAAATAAACTAATGTTAGCGTTGTGCTCGCATGTTATTGATTGCCTTACCATAATATGCTAATATTATTATCTTATTATTTATTTAAGTTATTTACCATTTTTATAATTTTATAGAAAATTGAAAATTAATTATTTTAATTTAAATTCATATTATAAAATCCTTAAGTATTCTTAATATTTTAATATATTATAATTTTTTTGTGTTATTTAATTAATATTATCTTTCCATTGTCCTCAATTTACCAAGTCAAGTAACTAAATTGTATTTATAGTACATGAAATAATGTACAAATATTTTATGAGTTTTGAGATAGGTATTTAGCACTTTTAACAATATAAATATTATATTTTTATTACCAATATTGCCCCCCCCTCTCTATGTAGATTTTTCCTAGAACATTTTTTTGACTTGGGGGGGCACCAAAAAAAAATTGTGCACTTGGCCACCCTAATTTAATTAAATCAGGCCCTGCATACAATGTAGATCCTCTATCATCCATTAGTTCCCCGATGTCTATTTAAATCACAATATGTAATATAGATCCCCCGGTGTCAAATAGATTCTTCATGTCTAGAGCACAGATTTTTATGCAATTGCATATATTTTACTTTTTATATTTTCAGGAATTTTGTCAGTAATCTATTAATTCTATTAGTTTGGAGTTAATGATAATTTTTTTTTGCAATTTTAGTAATGACCAATATCGAAGTGGAAGGTTTATTCATGTAATTGTTAAGAATTATGAACTATAATGATATTGAAATGTAATGTGTTACATTTTTACAAGTGTAAAAAATGGACTTTACATGATCAGGGCCGGATTAGCCCGGCGAGTACTGAGTAAAATTCTGTGCGACGCGACAATTTTGGGTTGTTCAAGTCTGAGGGGACGCCCAAGTGCAAATATGTTAAGAGTTAAAAGTTAAAGAAATGGAGACCATAAGATTAAAAAACTTTACACGGAAGAAGAACATACCCAAGGGACAATTTTAACCAACTTAGTACCTTTTATTAATCACTAATCAAACCTATTTTACATTCTGATCTAAGCGATTAATATGTATTAATTTATAAAAATGATTTTTTAATTTTTTTTTTTTTTTTGTGTCTGTTATTACAGAATTCCAATCAGTCAACTTACAACAAAATCAAATGTTTCTCTTAACTTCAACTAGTATACCAAGACCAGCAATCCAAGCAGTTATGTCGACGGCAGTAGAGTTACAGCCTCGATCACTAAACACCACTAATCCATACGCTAACGACCATCAAAACAATAATCTTGCTCTTCAAGCAAGAGCTAGGGAATTGTTAATTCAGAGAAGACGAGTTAATGGCGGAGAAATAACCAGTTAATAATTATTATTTTGTTACCTACCTTATAAATTATAACCAATCTTTCTTTACATTCTGATGTAATGCTTGTTTTGTCTTGTATTTGATACTCCAAATAGATAATTACGAAGTGGTGACACCACCAGAATATTTTATGTAATCCGACAGGGTGTCACACTGTATTATTTCAATAATACTGATCTTTCTGTTAACCTGTTAATTGTTATATGTAAGTTTACCTAGCATAGTATTATATAACTATATAATTGTATTCCAGGCTTGTTATGTTTAAAACATGAATTTTAAAACATATGTTTTAAATGTTTTGTTAATTGCTTAAAACAAATAAAACGCATGTTTAAAACAGTGTAAAACCAAATTGAATATTGTGGTTTTTTTTTAAACTGTATTTTTTGTTTTATTTTTGTCGAAAATGAAAAAAATACTCACTTCTGTTAGTGTGATCATACAATAGTATGTAACTATTTAATCATAACTATATAATTATTTATAAAATAAATAAGAGTAGGTGGCTCAATTTCTAATTAAAAGTGAAAAATATTATATAAATAAAGATAATTAAATTTTAAAACAAGAACTGTAAGTTACGTTTATTTTTTTAAAATTAGTCAACAAGATTTTGATATAATTTTATTAAAATATTAATTATTAACTATGCGTTGATAAAAGGTAATATAAAAATGAAATATGAGAACCAATTTAAAAGAAAACTAAGTACAAATAGTAGTAATACTTTTGTATAGGTTTATGAAATTAATTATAGTTTAATATACCTTATATGTTCAGATTTTAGTGAAGTGTTGAATAGAAAAATTCCACGATCTGATAGGAACTTAATGTTTAAAGATCATGTATGTGAATTGAATTTTCTTGTTTATTGTATATAAAAAATATAATGTTTTTAAGATGGTCTTATGGGAAGGACATACAATATAAATTGTTTAATCCTACATGAATAGCAGTAGAAGTTTTACCCTTTTTCCAAATTCACCAGAATATTTGAGTCATAAAACAATGAAAAGAAATCCACCTAAACTGAGGAATGCTTTACAAAAAAAAAAAATAAAAATACAGTTAACTGAGGTGATTCTAGGCCATTTTGTACAGTCAAGCATTAAAACCTATTATAACAGTGGAAGACAATAATATTGCAATCGGGCTTCAGACGCGTGTTCTAAAGATTATCGTTTATTATAGTAAAATTACAAGTTTATCTATAGAACGTAAATAATATAATGAGTTTATCTATTCCATAGAATATAAAATATTATCATATGAAACACATGACAATATATTTTATCTAAAATTTTTGTCGAATATTCTATACTTAGTTCATCATATAATACAGGTCCTATAAAATAATGACAACGATAAAAGTGGTTAAAGTTTAGTACTAATTTCTAATTACGTGTAGACTATAGAGGTGATAAAAAAATTAATAATATAATTTTGAATTTTCCAAAGTTGTTTTACCGATTAGACAGAATACAAGACTATGTGGTTTTTCTTATTGTAGATCCTTATTTCTCGTGCGCCACGGCCTCTTTTGCTCCCCCCCCCCCCTCTTAATCTAGATTTTGAGTTGGTTCGTGATATGTCATAATCAGAGCTCAACAGGAGTCATTCTTCCCCTTATTTTTCATAAAAAATGTAGTTTAGTTGTTCAATATTTGATTTTAGAATTTTTAAACATTATACCTTATAACATTATATTATATTATAATTTTTTTAAACATTATATTTATGGTACTCAAAGACTATATTTTCTTGAGATTTTTCGTAAAACTGCTAAGGTGTCCTGTAACCCGTTGAGATACAAACTTCTGTTTTTCAAACGAGTACCCCCCCCCCCCCAACCTCTTCTAATGTAAATTATTCGGCAGATATTGTTTCTGAAAGGTTGACCATTAAAATCAAAATTTAGACAAGTTTCAAACCTATAGTTTTTGTGTAATTTCTTTGGAGCTTTCGGGTAATAAATTGGATCTAATTAGTACTTTAGAAGTTCAAAATTCTCATACATTTACAAAAAAAAATAGGGAAGGAAACATATTTTGTGTAAATGTCAATATTATTTTTAAAATAAATGTTTCGTAACCTTGCGGCTAAATTGACCGCAATGAGCGTAATGATGAATACGGTAATTGAT
>NW_021769867.1:8705-15242 GCF_005508785.2 Acyrthosiphon pisum
TTGTTTTTTCCCAAACCAAATAAGAACGCTGATGCCCTGATTACGTGGAATATACTATAACAGTGTTTCTTAAACTATCTTATGTCCATTTTTATCGTAGAACCCCTATGTTTTTTTTAAAACTTTTTAGATTTTTTATGTTAATTTTCAACAATACGTTATTACAGCTCGACAATTAGAACCTCTGCTTTGTTTCAATAGTCATTTTTAGCGTCAATTTAAGAAAGGACAACAGACAAACAGGACTTCTAAATTCTAATTTTGTTGAGAGTTTCGAGGAACTCTAAAGTGATCTCCGCGAAATTCCAGGGTTTCGTGGAGCACGGTGAACAACACGTCTTAAAAAAAATCGAAATTCGTGAGGTGCGTGGTAAAGTGCATTTGTTCTAAGTACAAAGCAATATTGTATTATTGAAGAGTATAATTGTAACTCGCTTGTAGGCGCCTTCAGAGTATGACAATTTGTTTCTTTTCTACAATAAAAGCTACTGTGCTTTTGCTATTGCTTCACTACGCAGCCAATATATTTATTTTCCTGAAACACCTGAGGAAATAAGACTGACCCAGTTACATTTTTACCCAATAGCCAAGTTTCTAAAATTTGTTGGTGCCATTGACTGTACTTATGTCAAGTTGTGGTAATTACCAGGTAAAACATTAACACTTAGATATCTCTAATTAGTTATTTCTTTACTAGTACCAATTACTGCACAAGTAAACACATTCAGTGGCACGGTGAACTCGAATATTGTTGGAGGCAAACACATTTTTTCTAACACCCAACCCATCTCCTCATTGTCTATACTTAAAATAATCACATTATTTTTCCTACAATCATAATTAATAGAGCCGCGCCTTGGAAACCATTTTTTAGAGACGACCAATGTTGAAAATTTAAATTTTTTATTTTTAAAAACACTCATTATATTGACCTTAATCGATGTTTTTAAAATCATAAATTTCAAGTTTTTAGCAAATCCAAAATATATATTTTATGTAACTTGTCATGAGAATGCAACTAATATTTATAGCTTATACTTTATTGTTCAAAATCTTACCGTTTCTCCAAAAACAACAAGTAAGCGAGATTTTCATAATATTTTATTGATATTTGCGTTTTTTCCAAGCACTTGATGGTGAAACGAATATTTTTCCTCTGATGTTAAATGTATCTTAGTGGTATTCTGCAGTGAGATCAGTTCATTTTCTAATACATTTTCTTATTATATTGTTGCTCAAAAACTATTAAAATGAGTACTTGTTATAATAAGATGTTTTATAAATTAATGATTTGTCACTTTTCAGGTGGAGATACAATGCGTAATTTCAGAATAGGAATGGTTATTCCTTGAATATTCAGGTAATATGCAATGCTAATCTGGAGATCATAGTTATTATAGCGTGATGCGATGGAGTACTCATGACTCCAGAATATTTTAAGAATCTAAAAGAAGAGCTTTGTTTGAGCAAGAAGTATACAGTACTAGTAGGAGACAGTTGCTATGTATCTGCTAGTTATATGATGACTCTTCTTAAAGATTGCCAAACACCAGCAGGACAGCTACACAATGAGTCAAAATAGAACCAGAAATATCATTAAAAGGTTCTTTGGCGTCTGGAAACGTGGTTTTCCTATGATAGCTTCGGGTTTATGAGTGAAACTAGTGCGAGTTTTCCCTATAATTACTGCAACATTGGTTTTAAATAACATTAGTCTGGAGAAGAAGTCCCAAATGGATTTTAAATAACACTATTAGTTCCATGGGAAGAATTACTAGCCCAGGACGATATGTTATTTAATTATATACCAAATCCTACAGACCGAAGGATAACGCAGCTCAATAGTGGGAGAAATCATGTGGGTCAAATTCATCTGAGTTGTGTGAAGTAAGTATTTGATTAAACTTAAGATAAATTAATCATAATTTATTAAAACAATTTAGTCATGTTAATATTTTTTTGTCGGTTTCTTCAGAACATAGACATTCAATATTATAAATATTGTAATATAATTAAATATAATTTTATATCATATGCATATTCCAATAGATCCATTTTAAAGAAGGACAATTCGAACAACATCGTCTGGATGGTGTAAAAAAACTAAATACTATACCAACATTATTTGATATACCAAAACCACCTCGCTTGTTGGAAACTAAAAGAAAATCTTTGTATAAGGTATATATCATTATTGAAACAAATTTATTATAGGTAAAAATATGCTTTGTTACCTAAATTATACAGGGTGAATTTTTAATCGTTGAACACATTATTTCGAAAAGTATTGATTTTTTCCAAATTTTTTTTGTATAAATCATTGGAAATATGTATTTAGTCCAGCTAGATTTTTTTCCACTTCTTTTTAATTATCTTGATTATCTAAAAAATTGAATTCTCAATATCATAATTTAATAGTTCTACATTTAAAAATATTTATACATACTTAATTTGTTTTGTAGTCTGTTGAAATATTTAAATCCAATATGTGAAACATTATTTTTATTTTTCATTGTTACCATTTTCAAATGTAATTAAACATAGCAGTATGAATAGAATTTTAACATACAGGATCTTCTAAATTGTATGTGATAGGTAGTTGATTTTTATATAGCATATTTAAATTAGGTAAAATGACCTATGTGAAACTGATTTGGAATCATAATATATTATATTTTAGACAGGGCCGGCGCTAAAAATATTGGTGCCCTGGTTTAAACCATATTCTGGCACCCCCCTCCCCCCAGTTGATAATTATAAATAAAATATAATATTATTATAAATAGTCTATAGACCGCACAAATTATTGTGCAATAGAAATCATCACATACTCTATTTTATAGTATATAGCCAAAATGGCCGTTTTGAAGTGTAGGGCAAGGTGGATTAAGTGAATACACCTCGGTGTAGAGCTTACCGCTTTATAGATTTCTTCGAGCCCAATATTTACAGATTAACCCGTTTTTGGTGATGCTATAAGCATTTCGCTCACACAATTACGATTATTAGAACAACTGGTTTATATTTCATTCGATTTTGATAATATTATATATATGCTTCATTCATTTATTCTTATTCACAGGAATGAATACGGAAAAACATTAAATGTTATAAATAAACTAATGTTAGCGTTGTGCTCGCATGTTATTGATTGCCTTACCATAATATGCTAATATTATTATCTTATTATTTATTTAAGTTATTTACCATTTTTATAATTTTATAGAAAATTGAAAATTAATTATTTTAATTTAAATTCATATAATAAAATCCTTAAGTATTCTTAATATTTTAATATATTATAATTTTTTTGTGTTATTTAATTAATATTATCTTTCCATTGTCCTCAATTTACCAAGTCAAGTAACTAAATGACAATATATTTTATCACATGACAATATATTTTATCTAAAATTTTTGTCGAATATTCTATACTTAGTTCATCAATTATTATTACAGGTCTTATTAAAATTAATGACAAACGATAAAAGTGGTTAAAGTTTAGTACCTAATTTCTAATTACCTGTTAGACTAAAGAGGTGATAAAAAAATTAATAATATAATTTTGAATTTTCCAAAGTTGTTTTACCGATTAGACAGAATACAAGACTATGTGGTTTTTCTTATTGTAGATCCTTATTTCTCGTGCGCCACGGCCTCTTTTGCTCCCCCCCCCCTCTTAATCTAGATTTTGAGTTGGTTCGTGATATGTCATAATCAGAGCTCAACAGGAGTCATTCTTCCCCTTATTTTTCATAAAAAATGTAGTTTAGTTGTTCAATATTTGATTTTAGAATTTTTAAACATTATACCTTATAACATTATATTATATTATAATTTTTTTAAACATTATATTTATGGTACTCAAAGACTATATTTTCTTGAGATTTTTCGTAAAACTGCTAAAGTGTCCTGTAACCCGTTGAGATACAAACTTCTGTTTTTCAAACGAGTACCCCCCCCCCCCCCCCAACCCCTTCTAATGTAAATTATTCGGCAGATATTGTTTCTGAAAGGTTGACCATTAAAATCAAAATTCAGACAAGTTTCAAACCTATAGTTTTTGTGTAATTTCTTTGGAGCTTTCGGGTAATAAATTGGATCTAATTAGTACTTTAGAAGTTCAAAATTCTCATACATTTATAAAAAAAAATAGGGAAGGAAACATATTTTGTGTAAATGTCAATATTATTTTTAAAATAAATGTTTCGTAACCTTGCGGCTAAATTGACCGCAATGAGCGTAATGATGAATACGGTAATTGATTATAATATACAATGAAAGTCTATATACCTATAATAATATAATAATCATTACTATCGAAATAAAGATATTTACACGAAAAATCAAAATATAATATCAATTGTAATATTATGGTTTAAACAAAAAAGTAATTGAACCCATAAACTGATTTTGTATTATATTGCACTATTGCATAGAGTCTGAGTATTACCTATATTATATTTCACTTTAAAATAGTTCAAACTTGAAAACTTTACCTTTATTTAAAATATATTGAAGGAATTCCAAACATTTATTTGTTCATTTTGTAATATGTTTCGTGGAGTAATATAACTCTTAACTAGATGGTCACACTGACTAACTGAACTTGTATCTGTATAAGTTCTAAGTTCTAACAGATAATGTTCTCACCGTCAAGTTTCACAATAGGTCCATACAGTCGAGTTGTTAAGCCAACGGAGCTAAACGTGTTCTGCTGAACGTACATTTGCTATGTTACATACTTGTAAGACAGAGACAACAAACGTCCTCTTGAATATTGAGAAAAATAACACATTAAAATTCATTTTTCACAATATTTTATAATAAGCTAATTATAATTATTAAATTTTAAGAGATTTTAAATTTGTTGAAGTTAAACTACTGGGATAAAGTTGTCTGGTTGTAGAGTGATAAATTGTATATGGTTCATTGGCAGGGCAATACCAAACAACTATTTTTAAATAAATCATTGCCCTTTTAATATTTAATATTTAAAAAAAAGTACACTTATGCAATCGGTATACACAATTGCTTTTTAAAGAATCTAAAAACTGTTAATTAAAAAAAATTATATTTATACTTTAAATATTATCTTTTAAACACTTTGAGAGGCATCCTAAGATAACATTTATCTTACTCAGGTAGGTGCTTTGAATAATAAAAATTATTGGTATTGGAGTGAAAAATGTATGTTGACATTTATGAATTATCTGACTAAATGTAATATTTGTAATATTTATAATTTCAGGTATTGTGTTTTTTTATTATAATTATTATTAGGTATCTTTTATGATGTAGACTGACTCAACTGAGTATATAAAAATAAAGTATCTATTTGAGTAAATGTATTTAAATACTTTTTGAATGGATATATTTCTATCTGTATTAAATTAATATAAAAAATAACTACGAAATAACCATAAACTAATGAACAACGCTTAGAGAGAGGGTTGTAAGACATTTTATACGGTTACCTAGAAAAAATTAAAACCGCGGACAGTTTGTAATAAAATCGGGGTTTGTATTTGAAAAAAAATTCCGTTTTATGTGATTTACAGTTAAAACGTTACACAATTTTCGCGTTTATCGTTATTTAGAATTAAAACGTTATTCAACTTTTTCGTTTATCGTTATTCAGAATTAAAACGTTACTTAAGTTTTGCATTTATCGTTAATTAAAATAGTGTTATATTAATACCTATTAAATTTAAAAATAATAACTGATGTGGGTAAGTGTAATGGCCCGGATATGGAATATCAATATATTATATTATTATATAATAATATAATCAATTTTTAGATTGTTTTCATAATGAAATAAATGTTTCTACGAAATCAATAGACCTATTACATAAATAGATTTTAAAATATTGCGTTTTATGCATTTTTCGTTATATTATATTCTATAAATTACGTTTTGTGGTATTTTTCGTTTATTGATATTTTATAAATTACGTTTTGCGTTACGATTTGTTTAATAATATATAATATATATTTTAGATTCTGAGTGGAACGATGAATGTATTGATTTTACAATGATGTGTGTTTTTTTATTTTTTTATTTTTTTTGTGTCTGTGTACACGATAAGTAGTCGAAATAATGTTACGATTTTCAACTTCAGTATCTTGTTCGATCAGAAAGTGAATATCGTTGGTGCATTGGGGAGGTCAAAATTTAAATTTCCCAGTGGTTTTCAAAAGCGCCGGGAAAAACAAAAGAAAAATTAAGGAAAAACGGGAATTTTTACGCAAAATCGATTTTTCACAAAATTGAATTTGGTTTTTGGTGTAACTTTAAAAAAAATTACCGTAGATACATGAAATTTTGACTGAATGTTTATCTTAGCATCTTCTATACACCATACAATTTTCCAAATATTTTGACTTATTTTGAGCTCTTTTCGGACATTATCAGTTTCCATTTTTTTTTAGTTTTTTTTCTAAAAATATCAATAAAATTTTATTTGTTGGATAAAAAAGCTTGAAAATTTAATAGAAGACTCCTAGTATATTGTTTCAAAGGCAGATGAAAAA
>NW_021769867.1:15929-26557 GCF_005508785.2 Acyrthosiphon pisum
TTTTCAATTTTTTTAGTTTTTTTTTTTTCTATAAATATCAATAAAGTTTATCTGTTGGGCCAAAAAGTGTATAAATTTAATACAAAGCTCCTGATATATTGTAACAATATCAGTTGAAAAATATTAAAAATACATAGGCACAATTTTTTTTTATAAGCATTTAAAGATCAAATTTTAATTTGAAAAATTATTTTGTAGTTAAAAATTTATAAAATGTTCAATTTTTGTATCTAAGAATTGAAAATTTAAAACAAGATTCCACGTAAGTAATTAATTCTGTTACCAAAAAATCTATAAAATACATTTACGCAGTTTATTTTTATAGTCATTTTAAGTACAAATTTGGACGAAATTACATATTAAAAACCTAGGATAACTATTTTAGTTATTTTGTTGTGATTGTATAATATTATTCGTGGGTACTTGAAACTTCTAAAGTATACTATTATATATCTATGATAGTACCACGGTTTTTTGTTGATGTATAACGCGTTATAAGTACCTAATAAATATTATGATATGATTAATTTGGAATTTATTATAGGTACCTAATATAATATTATGTCTTATACCTAGACTAACATACCGTCTCCGCTCAGAATCGTTTTTCTTATACAATGATATTATATCATTGAATTCAAATTTAATACCATCCATTATACAGTGACCCACTTGTAACCTACTGTACAGCAGAGCGAAATCCACTTACCCACCTTTTGTTAATAGTTATGTTTTGTTTTGCGGTATTTAATATTATTTTTGATTATAGCTTTCCGTTATAATTATGTTTACAAATTTTAATCACTTTTTGTCAAATATAACGTTATTATAACGTTTTCAAGTCCCGTAATAATGTATATATGATGGACAGTTTGTACTATTTGAAATAGAAAACAATTTATACATATCACATAGTTTGTTATTACAAACGCATGTAGTTAAAAGACATAAATAATTATAAATTATAATAATAGTTTTGATAATAAATTCATGCTATGTATAGGCTTCGTGAATTTTTAAAAAATCTACTGTAAATTATAAGTCATAATATATAAATTTAAAACTTAAAAGTATGGCAAATTATTTCAAGTAGTTGTGTACTTATAATTATTTTATTGTTTTAATTATTTATTTTTAAAATAGTATATTTATATCCAAATTTTAAATTTTTTGGATTAAGTTTAGTAGTTTGGTTTTGGTTCATATTGTATTTTAGTGTATGGGTTATGTATGAAGTGTACTGTGTCACCAAACTTCGGTGATCAAAGTCATGTATCATACTGATTGCGATCACGATTCACAATTTAAAGTTTTGAGCAATTTTATTTTATTTTATCTTATAAAATATATTTCCTGGTTTATTTATATCGTACAAAGTGTCCGCGATCGATCTTTATTAATTTATTTGCACAGTACAAAATATCCACGGTATGCAACTCAAACTATAGATAGTACAAAGTGTCCGTTTACCTATAGTGAGAGAGGTCAGAGGAATGATATAGAGTAAAAGAGAAAAGAGAACGTGGGGGAAATACAGTGTTAATTTATAGGTCTATGATTACTACTTTATGTTCTTTCTCTCTTTTCTCTCTTCGTTCTTTCTTCTTTCTTTCTCTTAAATGATTCCCGTACATAGATGGCAGCCGGCAGGGTGGAGTGGAATGCGCTGTCCATTAGTTTGAAATGACTGAAATTTGTTATAAACACTTTGGCAACGTCGCATCCAATTTCACGCGCAACCGTACGCTTTTGAACAGACGAAATCATGTTCTTTGTTATTCCGGCACTGCGCACAATCGTATAGGTACCCAAAAAGGTACAAGCCCCGTATTCAGCCGTCGATGCTCTTCCTAGCTCTCGTCCCGCAGGTCTTGACACCACCGCTGCTCGGGTACGTGCGCCACATGTATTCCCATTCACTGATCCTTGGGCCGACGATCGCCACTCGAAGGTACACCACTATTCGTATGGCCACCGCTCCCCCGCGTACACCCCACCAACGGAGACGCCACTCACCCCGCGTACGTATAATATGTTTAATCGTATAGGTACAGATGTCGATAATGCTTCGTTCATCTCCTTTATCTGCCACCCCACACAAATGCGCGCGCGCACACACACACACACACACACACAAAAACTTGTTAAAATTATTATTTTCAAAATATACACGTTAAAATATAGACATTCGCTTGCATTCATACATTCCACTCCCCGAAAGCACACAGACATTTATATAAATGATCAATCGTATATAGATTTGTTCATCCATTTCTCTGGCAACACACACACACACACACACACACACGCGCGCGCGCGCGTGCGAACGGACTTAATATTATATTCTATAGCCGACATCGTTCAGGTACTTAATATACTATATATCTCATACTGCTTCTATAATATACAGTGCTTGACTTGGAAAATAAATAGTAAAGATATTTGGTACTCTGATGAGTGATGAGTGTTTGTTTGCGTCCTTAGCTAATTAATACATTTAATAAAAGCTTGGTGGCTTTGCCCCCCCCCCACCCCTTTTATTACATCCTATCAACGCAAACCAATAATCATTTCATAACTATATTATCATACATATAGGTATTTTAAATGTTTCAATCGCAATGGCGTGTGTATATAAATATGATAGACTTTTATAGACAATTCACGTTATTCTGGTGCTTTTTTTTTTTATTGAATTTATAATAAAGTATAGTTTAAATATTTTAGTTAAGTTATACATTTTGATACGTCGAGACAATTAATATTTCATTTAAATTACCTGCGCAAACAACTAGTTATTTTTTACACGCAATATTAATAATTTACTCAGCCACTTATCCGCTATATGCATGGTGTCGAGTTTATAAACGGTTTTTAAATAAATAAAAACGTTATATACCTAATTATAGGTACGTATATAGTTATGTTGTTAAAATTAGCCACTCTAAGTTGCTGTGCGAAAGCCTCGTAAATATTATTCTAGTATAACATAATTCGTTTTATTTCAAACTCAAAATCCTCATTGAATATTTAAATAATTTAGTGATATTTTTAGTGACAGTATTTTTTCATTCAATATGATGGGCCATTATTAAAACAAATATCCAATATAACCAATATAGTTAGAGACACTTAAAATCAAGAAATCAAAAGACAATAAATTCAAAATTATAATCTACTAATAGTTATTAAATGTTTTTTTTAAATATGTATTCCGGGAATGTCACTGAAAAAAAATTAAAAAAAATTCAAGACGGTTAGAAGTAGGTACATATTATAGACTAATAGACTATAGTACCTATAGTCAAAGACGACGGCGGCGGCGCTACCACTACTCTGCGCGCATTGCCGACACAATAATATAATAATATATACGCTCGCCATGCGTACTGACGTACTGTGCACATATATATATATTATAATATGTATACAATATGACGTTTAATATTATTATATTCAAAGGTGGGCAAGTTAATGAAAATAATTAACTCAATTTAAGTTAAGTTAAGAGGACACAACATTGATAAGTGAATTTGTCTTTCTAGTTTCTAATTTATAAATTATAAAAACAATTTTATTGAACTTTTATGATAATGTACACTGTATACCCTTTTAATTTCACTTTACTATTATTTACTAATTTAAACTATACTCATCTCAAATGAATAATTTAACAAATATATTTTTTTATATCGTATAGCAATTGAATATCATAATACGTGAAGACTAGTGGTGGGTGGCAACGAATAATTTGTACTATCGAATAATATTCGATTATTCGTGCAAACTATCGAATAATTCGAATAATAATTTGCATGACGGAATAACGAATTAAAATAACAATTATTCGAATAATTTGTCATAAAATAATATTATTCGTTTCAAATATAATTAATCGAATAATTAATTGAATAAAAATTATATTAGTTGAGTGATGATTCGTGTAAAATCATTTCCCGTTATGCAAATCTTTGTATAATATACATAATATCTACTTTTAGTGAAATCCGAATTCGATTATAATATATAATTAAATGTTGTTAGTGCGTATGACTATGACTACATGTACTCATGTACTATTCATACTATAATATCATTACTATAATATAATATAATATATTGTAAACTCGATCGGGTATCAATAATTCCTGTGATGTGAGTGCACGACTAGTTGCTAGTATGAAATAAAAATGTTTAAGTACCTACGGCCACCAAAAATCGTGTTGAGACCGATACCTAATGACCATATTATATATACGCATATAAATATGCACCAATACCGGCTGATCCTTACGATATGTGCTACCTATGTCCTGTAGCATACACACACACACACACATATATATGAGTATTTCAGTATTTGAATGCTTCCTCACATCGTATACGGTATAATAGTATATACCTCCCAAATTGATACCCTGAACGATACCCTGCACTATACACGTATTTTATACATCATCATCATGTGCGAGCAGCTCGAAAACATATCTATTACCCGCCAGTCGAAACGATCGTAAAATCTTACCGTTTATAGTTCCCCGTGTGTATATATGCCATAGACCATATAGTACCTATATGTGGCTATGTCAATTCAACCATACCCGCGGCTACTTTGGTCGTTTGCTCGATACGCAGTATTATTATAATGTTTATTATTATTATTATTATTTCAACTTGACCTGTTTTATAATTATGTGAATATTTTAGAGACCAATAAAATGTTATTACATTCGGTTGTTATTTTTTTTTTCCATATCAGATCGAAATATTTAAGCTCAAAGAAAGTATTTAAATAATGTACCTCCTATTATCTCGAAAATCACTTTAAAACGTTGTTCTTAAACACAGTGGCGTAGCAAGGGTATGGCGAACTGTGCCTTCGCCAGGGGCGCAAATCGCGAAGGGGCGCAAAATTGTGATTTAAAAATAGTACTTATTTTTATTCTATCTTCAAAATGAAATTTCTTTATAATACATTTCGAAATGATTTTGTTTATCTGCAGAAACTACGTAATGATTAATTGTGTTCCATTAACCGTAGTTATGATCCTGCGAAATGTCCCAAAATAACACCAAGGTTAATATAAAAGGCTATTTTAATTGAACATGTTTCGCCAATCACTTTTAATCAAAACTACTATTCACATGATGAGAATAATCGTAATCTTAGTAATAAATGGTTCTTCAGAAAACTTACTAATGGTGAACAGGTTCGAAGGCAATAGTTAATATTATATAGTATTTCAAAAAATAAACTTAAAATTTGTACCTTCCGATTCGGGATGTATAGATATAGTTTTATGTTCATTATTTTACTTTTTATAATAAATTAATTTTGTTATCGAAACTTTATACGCTTTTATAGATAACTGTATTCGTTGGTAAATACAATTTCTACAAATATTATCGAATACATTCAAATACGCTTCACTTAAACTTATAAACTTAATAACGAAAAGAATATTGTAAATTCATTTTTTTATTTCCATGTTAATAACAGTATATATTATTATTTTTAATTAATAATTGTATTGATAAGAATCTAAACAGATATAAATATTTATACTGGTACACTTGACCATAAAACATAGTATTTAAACAAAAATTATATTAAGATGATAGTTCATTAGAAATAGGTAGATTTTTTTTTGGTTCCCGGAATTTAGCTCCAGAAATAAATGTCCTTATCGGTGTCTCAATATCCACAGCATCGCTTAATTTGAATTTTTTCATTTGTTTTATTGCATCTGAAAATCATGAAATTTTTAAATATATCATATAATTATATTGTTTTTTTTTCATTATATATTTATTAACTACAAAGCAAGTTGTATTTATTATATAATTAACATGTTATCACCAAGTAAAAAATTAACAAAAGTAATATACATAGAAATACTATAATACTGGTATAGAAACATTTTTTTATTATTACTCAATTATTTGTCCTGGTAGTGGCACAGTAGATTTATACTGAGTAAGTCATAAGCAGGGCTCGGAAGTTGTAGCACTAAAAATGCACTAAAAATGTTACTTTTTAGCTCTTAAATATGCACTTAAAACCTCCAAAATATGCACTATAAATAGCACAAAAAATCAAAAAATATGAATTTAAATTGAAAAAATTTAATTTATTTTAAAAAGTTAAATGTAATTATACAATTTTATTAAATTGTTGGGCTCATAGACATCAGGGACTGTCTGGACTAGTTGAATTATAAATTGTTAACAAAATATTATATATTAAATTACTTAAATATGTTTGTAAAAGTGTACTTATAAGATCTATTTATTTCCTATTTCCTAACCAAATTAATCATCATTTTCAACATAATGTGATAATTTCTTATATTTTGTATAATATGTAGGTATATATTATGTATATTAAGAAAATATGACTAAAAATAGCACTATAAACCCTAAATTAGCAAAATAGAAATAAAAACCATAAATATGCAATGCATCTGTAAACATTTTTCTCAATATAATACGCACAGTACTGGGCTACGTGAAAAACGTTTGAGCTCTGCAATCTGTACACAATTAATAATTTATATAACTATTAATCACGGTTATCTACACAGGTTGGCGCACGCCACTATGATGCTAATGCAGACGGGTGGTCTATGCGGTGACCGTAGGGAACTATTAGCGATAGTAGTCAGTGGGCCTATGTTTACATTTGTATGTACTGGGAAATCGAAGATTTTTTTATTCAAATTCGTTATATCGTCCAAACGACTAAAATTACGAATTAAAATCATTCAAGAATTATTGTATACCGTAAAAAGGTGATCAGAACACAACCGACACCTAACCTGGAGATAACATGAGTATATTCATAATGCATGACAAAGATTAACAAAATAATTTTCGAATTTCGACAATATTATTCTGTATTTTTGTCATTACTTAATTGGTAGTAGGTATATAATTTTATTGCCATGGTGGCTAAGTGTTGTGTAGTTGGATGTACTTCAGGCTACAAAAGCAACACAGAAAAGGTGTCACAGTTTTCCGCACCAAAAGATACTGGTTTACGGCAAAGATGGCAAAAAGCTATTCCAAGGAAAAACTTTGTTGTAAACGACAAGACCTACGTTTGTTCCAAACATTTTTCCGAGGAAGACATAGTATGGTATTGGGAGTCTGGCGGAATAAAGGTACATATGTTTTCATTTTCTATTAGGTACTAGGTATTATAAATTATATTAATTTTTTATTGTTCATATTTTTGTAATATCATTTTATGTACCTAGGTACTATTTTGATTGAGAAATAATATTAACTTTAACTCTTAATAAATATAAAATATATTAGGTTTTATTACATATTTTTTTCTTGATATTATTAGATTCAATATACAAGATGCCGATTAAGAGAAGGAGCAGTACCTTCAATATTTCCTGGTCCAAGTTACCTATCTAAACCAAATAAACAACCAAGAAAACCACCATGTCTTCGTCAAGGTAACTTACAAAAAAATTAGGTAATTTTATAACAGTTAGTTATTATATTCAATATTAAGTAGTATTTAATAAAAATTTACATCAAGTAAAATTAAATTATTTAAAGATAAAATGTAAAGTTATATTTTAATATAGCTTTAAATTTAGTTCATAAGTTGAAATAAATATAAATTATGTAAGTTGGTATATTATAGTATATGTATTCCTTTATTTATGTATTTAGCAACTGTTTGTGATATGAATATCAGTAAATCATTGGACAGTGATCATAATGCATCATCCAAAGCTGAATTACCTGTAGAAGGTAGGATTTCAAACTCAATATTAGTATTTACATATTATGTATTACAACATTTATCGCACTAATAAACTATATTTTTTTTCAGACAATTTGTTTCATGATTTAAACCAACCAGAGTTGTTTCAATGTCCCACTCCATGGATACTAATAGCATGTGATAAAAAAGAAGAATTTTGTATAGCTACTTTAAATGGAGTAGGTGAAGTTCCTACTGTAGAGAAATGTATAAAAGTCAATAAAGATTGTCAAGTATCTTTTTGGATTAATGGTCAACAATTTGGGTCTGATGAACTTGGTATTACACCTGGCAAAAGTGTCACACAGTTCAATGATAATATCAAAACTTTTGAATTAATTTTAGTTTGTCAAGGTGGGCCTTCAGCTAAACAATTTCCAATATTTTCTGAAGCATTATGCACTACTTCTTCGGTTGGTCTTTTAAGGCATAATGAATGTGAGGCCATAATAAAGACTAAATCAAATTGTTGTCCAAAATGCAAATGTTTAAAAAATATTCTTAGACTTAGAAACAAAAGGAAAGCATCAGGCTGTGAACAAAAATTAGAAGTTACTCCTACCAAGAAAAAAAAAAATTGATATTGTAAGAAAAAGATCAAACAATAATCGTAGAACAGTTGTAAGAAAAAACAAAAAAATTATATCACTACAAAAAAAATTGGATTTAGTTCAAAATGAAATGTCAGATTACAGTGGTTCTATTGAAGATAAGTTAAAGAAATTAAATATCAATGAGTCTCAGAAAATTCTCATAATGGAATGTTTTGCTGCAGCAAAAGTAAAAAATCCTAGAAATCGCCGTTACAGTGAAAACTGGCTAATGCTATGTTTAATGTTTAATATTCGATCACCAACAGCTTACAAATATATAAGATCTACTGCATTGTTACCATTGCCTCATCCTAAAACAGTCAGGAAATATTTGTCTTCAATTAAAACAACATGTGGCTTTGATCAAGATTTTTTAAGTCTTTTGCAGAAAAAAGTTAGCCAAATGACTGAAATGGCTAAACATGGAGTATTACTTTTTGACTCGATCAGTCTTCAAAAAAGCTTAGCAGTTAATTCATCCAACCTTACCTACAGAGGACTTGAAGATTTTGGCAATGAAGATAATTCAGATCACCACAAGGAGTATGCAGATCATGCACTGGTATTCATGTGGCAGTCATTAAGTTCAAACTTTTACCAAACTATTGGCTGCTTTGCCTCTAAAGGTGAAGTCAAAGGTAATTAATACATTATAATATTATTTACTTGTTAAACAAAAAATAAGTTATTTGTATTACCTACATTTACATTGATTAGGTGTTATGATAGCACAACTAGTTTTGAGAGCTATTGGTTCCCTAGAAAATATTGGTATATTTGTTGATGGCATTATCTGTGATGGTGCAACTACCAACCGTAAGATGTTGAAAGAACTTGGAATAGATAGTTCCAAAAATAATTTGAGAAATTATTTTCAACATCCATGTGATCCAAAAAGGAAGGTGTATGCTTTTTCTGATTTTGTCCATTTATTTAAATGTGTACGTAACCGTTTATACAACAACAAATGTTTACAAGTAAGTTATTTTTTTTTTAAATTGTTGTTTAACAATTACTTAAATAATACTCTGTATACAAATGGTATATATGTTTTTTGTACTGTATTTTCAGCTAAATTCCCAATCAAATCAAATAGTCTGGAAATATTTTGAAGAAGTGTATAAAGAGGATATTAAAAATCCTGGAAATTTAAGAATAATTCCTAAAATAACACCACATCATTTATACTTGACACCCATGGCGAAAATGAGCGTTCGCCTTTGTACTCAGGTTTAATTATGATCAGAATTATAAACCATCAATATCAATAAATCTATCCATAAAATTATCTTTATAATGTTTTGTTACATTATATTTATATTACAGGTTTTAAGCTCAAGCATGGCACAAGCTATGAAATATTATAAAAACAAAGGAGTGCTTACTTTGAAAGGTTCTGAAGAAACTGCAAAGTTTACTGAATTCTGGAACAGTTTATTCGATAACTTTAATAGAAATCTTCCATGGCAAGGGTTAAAAATAGATAGCGAAGGCTTTCAGGTAATAATGATCTCTTATGTTTGGAACTTTAATAAATTATAACTTTACATGAATTTACCCATGATGAATTTTAAACATTGTGTTATGTAGTTATAAATATTTTTTGGTTTTAAGAACTTTCAAGATGCAATTTCATACATCAACGGCTGGGAGAATGAGATGAATATGGGAAATATAAAAGCTGAAGACTTTTTGACCATATCAACTGCTCAAGGATTAAGAGTTACTCTTCAGTCAACTATTGACCTTTCAAAATATTTAATAGAGAACTGTGGATTTGAATATGTGTTGACTGGTAAAATGTGTCAAGATCCATTAGAGGTAAGAAATATAATAATTATATAATGAATATTTTTTTTAAATAAAATTAAAATATTTATATTCATTAAAATATTTTATTTTATTATTTAATATTATACTTTTATTTTATGTTCTATTTCAGAAGTTTTTTGGGATTATTAGGCAATCATGTGGCCCAAACGACCATCCATCCACTCCTACTTTTTTACATCTTTATAAGATTTTATCTGTTTATTCCGTTCTTAAGCCTCCAAAGTATGGAAACTGTACAGTATCCGAAACAGATGTTCCTAAGATTTCAATGTCCGATTTAAAAGAAATATTCCATGATACAACTTCAGAAAGATCTAAAAAAATACAAAAACTTAAAAATAAACTAGATCAACTAATTGAAGATGGTTTGTGGGAGCCTTGTGAAGTGCTACCTCAAGTAGAAAGTAATAATGAAT
>NW_021769867.1:27672-29287 GCF_005508785.2 Acyrthosiphon pisum
GTGTAGATAACCCGTGCTATTAATATAAGTATAGCATATTCAGAATTTTATTTTTACCAGTTTACTTGGACTTGGTTCATATCATACATTTTGTCAATTATTTTTTTAATTCAATATTTCAAAACAATTGTCAATACAAGTGGTTCCCTGTACTGGTTCATTCAATTTCGTTTCAACTTTCAAGTGCAATATTTAGAAATGAAAAAGTTCATAATATAGAGTCAGTGTTTGGAAAGAACGTCGTTTAAATATTTATTTAATGAATTTCAACTATTTTTAAGACGTTAAAATGTATTTACTATTTAATAAATACTGATTAATCAAACTATAGTATGGATAATATTATATAACAATTACAATTTATCCATTATAATATTCTTATTATATTTATTTGATTACGAATTATAAAAATAAAATACATAAAATTCCAGTTAGCATGGATCGAAATATATTATATAGATAATCGGTATATTTATTTTTTTTGTGTTCATTAAAAAAAAATATGAAAGTAAACGTGAACGAATTAAATTTTCTAGTGGACGTTCTGAACCTTATAATAGTTAATATAATACCTGTATAGGTAATGTTTATATTATTATGTTTATCAATTTGAAATATCTTTTTATTAAAAAATGTTAATGAACTGTGTTTGAGGAATTAGGACACTTATATAAAAACGTTCTAAAATGTATGAAATCTATTGTGAATATTTAAAAATAAAAATGGGGACTTTTGGAGAGGATGGTGGTCCAAAGTACAGATTAATTATTATGTTTGAATTTATATTTTGTATATTAATGTATATTTCAACCATGGGTATAACCTATATCATAGCCCATAATATATATATTATAAAAGCTCAATTATTTATTAATAATAACCGCGTATTTAACATCATATTATGTTATAATTTATTATACCTAGTATTAATGTAATATATATTATTATATTAATATATAATTTTAATAACAATATATAGCCACGCATAGGTATTATTGTATTATATATAGGTATATACATATAGTGGAATCTCAATAATTCGAAAAAAACTATATAGATATAACGCCTCGAACATTCCGTGTTCCAAGTACGTATAAAATATTATATGGATCCATATAATTACGACTTATTATCAATCGTTTTTACAATCAATGCTACATTTTAATAATGTGTACCTATAACGATGACACGCCACACGGCTACATCAGTCACCTGCATCTTGTGCGCGCCAATATTTGTATTGGTAATATTATTGCTTTAACTGTGCACTTTTTTTGATTTGGTTAATTACCTATTGTATGGTTAAATTCGTCGTCAATTTGTATTTTTCATAATTTTCATATTCAATATTATAATGAGTATATTATTGTGTATATAATTTGGTAAGATAAGTATATATAGTATATGTAGTTTATATTTATACGTATTTCAAATGCTATATAAATAATTAGATTTAAATAACATAATAATACTTTGTTCAGAATATTATTGTATTATATTGTTTATGATGTCTTATTGTTAACACATTCGAAATATTCTGAAAACAATACATTTCTTATAATACAATATTATTATGCTCGAATCGTATTTTATCATTTCATTTTTAATAACATAA
>NW_021769867.1:29652-47259 GCF_005508785.2 Acyrthosiphon pisum
CTCGAATCTTATTTTATCATTTCATTTTTAATAACATAATAATAATATGTTTAGAACAATATTTAATTATTTCGTTTATGATGTTATATAATTAATATATCCAAATTATTATTTCATAAAACTACTATTTGATGTTATATTATTATTTTTCTCATAATAATTAAGATATATTGTTAATGAAATATTAACATTAGGAAAATGCTATCTGGGATAGAAGCGACTGAATGGACTTGTAATGTTGTCTGTTTATAGGACAATACAAGTGAACCCCTATGAAGTAATTGATGCAATGGCACAGTCATCAAGAAAATTAAATCTTGTTTTGTAAATTTAGTAGAATAAAGCTTATATACCTATACATATTATGTACGAAAATATTTTATATCACCCCTCCCCCGTTAACAAAACCGTGGTCTTAGATTATTCTCCGCCATAATCCCTGGTCTCATGTTTTTCCCCCGCTAGGTTGGCGACACCGACCCGCCACTCATCATGACGTGGCGTCTACGCTGACGGCGCCCCCAGAGCACTATAACTTATGTTTGTTGTGTCTGTGCGCTTTGCCTTTTGGTAATATCTAATTATTAATATTAGCGTTGGTGCGGATTATTGGAAATTTGGAAATAGTATTGTGGACTGTGGTAATAATATCAACTAATAATTTATCCAGCGTGAACGAGCAGTAAGTACCTTGTAAGTAGTAATAAATTTATCTCATATCATAACATCAATAGTTTATAGTTGATAAATCAAAATTAAATTCCACACTCAATGTTTTCTGTATAGGAATTTAAACTAAAATGTAATCGTAGACCGTAGTAATGTTGATATGAGAAGATCATATCAAAATTTTAGTTAGTAAATAAAAATTGAAAATGTACCGAAGACTGAAATCATGTTTTCTATGTAGGTATAAAATGAAACGCAATTGGTCAAACGTTTGGTAAAATTATAAATGCTAGTTACCGGTTATACACAATCTTACATATTTATCTTTAATCTCTATATAACATTAATAGATCAACTCTACTATACTTTACTCAGAAAAACATAGTTTTTCATAATATGTCTGTTACATATAACTTTTTATTTACACCGGTTTTGACAGACAAATTTCTTGCCAAAATAAAATAATTAATACTAATGTTTAACAATTTTTTTAAATTTAAACTGCTTCTCCAAACTGGCTCAATCCATTGCAGAGCAAGCCCAATTACTCCAGAAACATTTAAATAATATCAGTTTAAAATTTAACATAAATGTTCCAGCTTTAATGTGTATAAAGGGTTTTTTTAGCAATGGAACATTTTTCCTCTTGATATTATTGATTGTTGGGACTCTGGGAAACTTATTATGTATATAAAAGCAAAGACATCAGTGAGGTACCGAGGGTTTCAGCTTAGCGTATGTATTGAAATGGCAAGTTAATGAAACCATGGGGGGGGGGATATGGTGAAAATGTATTCAAACAGTAAAACAATTTCTAAATAGGTACTAAATACTGACTCTTTATTCAATTTTAAATACATATCAGTGTTTTCATTTTATTTATGGCAGTCCAAAGAAAAAGTTTTACAAAAAAATTTGTAAACGCTCCCTCCACAAACCCATTTTATGATCAAAAGACAGGTCTGATATAAAATGTACTTATCTAATTGTAATGGTTCATGTTCACAGTATTTTATTGAAAAACAGACAAAAAAGAGGACACAAATATGGAACCATTAAGAACAACTATTGATGAATGCACAATAAATTCCATGTGAGAAAATACATTATAAATAGTGTAGCATTACAAAATTTAATTTTAACCTACATTTTGAAAGAATTTAATTTTATAAAACTAGTTGTTTTGATATTGTATGTGTTCTTCAATTATTTTTGCAAATTCTTTTAGGTACGATGATATAATGCATGGTTCTAGAGTGCTGTCAATTCCTCTTATAAGATGTGACGATCAAGTATTTAAATACAATGGAAGTATTAAACAGGAAAACATTGATAATCAAGTTTTAAATGGAATGATAAAACAGGAAATTTTTCATGAAACTGACCATCAAAATGATAATAGGCAAACATTACAAGAAGGGTATGAATTAAATTAACATCATAATATAATATTAATTTTGACGACACAATTTTTATTTTATTTTTAAACATGTGGTGATAACTTATAAACGCGTAAACAATTTATAAAGACATATAGTTTATACAATTACTAAATTAAAAGGTTTGGCAAGTGGGTCCGCTCTGCTGTACACAAAAGTGTCATTTGGATTAGTTTCTGTTGTAAGTAGATATCCATCTTATATGGGGGGAGGGGGGGGGGTTTGTTATAATGAGGTTTTGTTGTATATCACTATAGAGTGTGGTTTTTAGGAAACACACAGTACGCATACATTTGACATTAGATTTGTTGTTCTGGCGATTTTATTATTATCAATTATTAACAATAACAGACATATCAACGATGTAATTTCAGGGAAAATATAAATATGTAATTGCCTAAACTTCCTAGCTATATTTCAAACAAGCAATAGGCATAAATACTCATAATAGTAATTATGTATTTACTATTTAATACAATTGTTGGTAAATATTGCTCTGTCCGAGTGTTCCTCAGTTTTTTATACTTACCGTACAAGACTCATATGGGTATCCATAGAACGCATGTCCATCTTGTTATTTTTTGAAGATACTTCTTGTAAAAATATATAATTTCCGTTGAAAAATCAATGCATTGTAACTAACTTAAGTTTTAAGAAAATAACTAATTCCTTATCCCATGTAGCAAAAGAACAATATTATAACATTACAATAAAATTACAAACATAATAAGTAATATTACACAATAACTATTAATTTAATATAAATATATTATAAAAATATAATTGTATTAATATAGTATTGTTATTTGGCAACTTTGAAATTATTATAATGATTTTTAACATTATTATATTAATAATATATACATAGCTCCTTATATCAAATATTTTATTGTAATCACCAAAATAAAATTTTCGCCTCATAATAACTTCATCATACTTGTATTAGTATAATAATTTTTGGTAATTGAATTATTAAATATACATTACCTGATTAACTTAAAAGGAACTTTTAATAGAAATATTTAGTTTATTATTCTTTGGTGTTTAATGTGCTAATTATTTAGAAATTATTGTAGATACTTAAATAAATATAAATATTTTATATATCAACTTGTTTATTAGTATAAAACATACCTAAGTTTCCTATGTATTTTAATATGTAGTTATTGAATAGTTTAGAATAAATTAATTCAACAAAATTTCAAATTTTTTAACTAATAATTCCTTTAATTATCTTGAAAACTTCTGATTTTTCTTATAGCTTCTAAAAGAATTCAATACTGATTGTTATTTTAATAAACTGACTTAAACATCATATTATGGTATCAGAGAAGATGATATTATTAACAAGGGTAAGCTTGGAAGTAGGTGTATAAATATTGTGGACCTTTTTAGAAGTATTTGTTATAAAACACACAGATAATGTTCTTGAAAGAAAATAATCAAAATCATATTTCTTAAGGAGTGTTCTAGATTTAATGTGTTTTTTGGCCAACCATAAAAATCTGTTTTCACCCAATGGCTATGAATCGCTTCAACCGCATTTTAATAAGTGAAATGTACCACAGTCCACATTTTGATCTACTGTAAAATAGAAAAAATTGTTTTTAACTTATTACTATACAAAATATTAATACATTTTACATGCCCATAACTTGCGTTAAAATTAAAATATGTATCAAATAAAACATATTTTGATGTACCCTAGATAATATTCTTACATTTAAGTTTGATTATATGACCTACTCTGAGTTGGCTATAATATTAAAGTTAAAAACATGAAATATTTAAATTTAATTTGCAAAACTAAAATGTTTAATGTTCCTCATTGGTCAAAGAGAAAACCAATTGTGTGCTAACAAGCTCAACTAGTACAAAAATATACAATTAAGGTAACTGTAGTTTGATAGTAACTTGAAAAAATAACTTAAAAATGTTAAAATAAATTCAGAGATTATTTAATCTTTCAAACGGTTTCAAAAAATTCACCTTCGTAGAAGTTTTCAAAGAAAAGTATTATGATTTTAGCATTATTTAATAAAAAGCTGTCTACATAATATTTAAAATGTATAGGTTCCTATCTGGTACATAGATACAATTATTCTAAATTGATAAATATAGTCCATACAATTAAAACAGATATTTACAAAAAAATTAACAATCTCCATTTTAAATATTTTAAGTTAAAACGATGAATTCACAAAATATATTTATTATTTAATTCAGACTAATAATATTAAAAACAACCGTATAGATTTAACAGAATATTAATTTACATTAGTATAAAGTTAAAATGCGTAGGTAATGAGAATGTAGACGAAGTCATGACAACGAAAGCATACATAGCATACGTAATAGCAAGTGGGCGGTGGTGTAAATATTATGCTGATAACATTAATAACAATAAATATGCATTTATTTATAGAACAACGGACGGACTACGGTGTACCGTCTACGAATTTCGAAATGCTGTATACTTAGAATTTTGAGCACACTGTATTGTACACCAGTGTTTCTCAACCTTTTTACTGTGGCGATCCCCTTATTGAATTTCAACATTTTAGCGACCCCTACATATATTTTTTTTAAATACTATTAATAATTAATATGAAAATTACTGTGCATTATACACAACATAAATTATAATACTATATATAATTAGACAACATATAATAATATAATTATTTTTAATCAACAAAATGTATACCGAATATTTACAGATACATATACAGATGACCTTGTTGTTTTTGTTTCTTGGATGCTGTGGGATCCGGCGTGACGCTGGATCTTTTTGGGTTCTTGTGACCACTGCGGTGCGCAATGTTAAGTAGAATAAGACGTAAAACTGTATACTTTTAGTATTAGTTTCGTAGTCAGGACTGAAAGTATCAAGTTAACTGATGGCGTTTGATATCAACGGGTGCACTGGTATAAATACAATCCAGGTGATAGAAACTAGTGGTGACTGATCGAAACTTCTTGGTATGACGAGGAATCATTGCACCGTTGCTTGATTGTTGTTACCTGTTCAGGGCGCTTTTCACTCGTCATGCCGTTGAAAAATCGCTTTGTTTGTGTGTTTCTAGCCCTATGTGTGTCACACCTTTGTCATATCAAGTTTATTAGTGGTCTTGTTAAGGAATTTTGTAAATATGAATCATAACATGGTGTAACCGTTAAATTTTAAAACTGTAAATTTTTTATAAACTTAAAAATGACGATAACTTGCTTTTTCTTATTTAAAATTTCACATTTTGAATGTGAAAAACAGTATTATTTTTTCCAAAAGTCCAGTTACTACTAAGAATATGAACCATATATTTATATATTTTAAAATTATGTATGTAAACTAATTACAAATCTAATGTGTATGTCATTAAATTTACACTATTAATGCTTATTTGTTATTATTTCTTGTAGTAGTTAACTAATTTTGAGTGTTTTATTTTGTCATTATTATTTTTTTATATGATCACTATTTGCTAAAACATTCGGTATAGTGTAACTAAACAATTCTATGCACTGAACCAATTTAATATTCTGTCTAACACATGATTACATTTTAAAAATACGTTTAAATAACTGAAAATCTATTCATATACATAACTATCAAAATTCTTATTACTATCTACTTAATATTAATTTTTTTAATTTTTAGAGTTAAATGCGAATTTGATGAAGAAATTAACACAATTGATACCTCAATAAAAAATGAAATGGATTTGAACGACGATTATGTGTTTAAAGGATCATTTAACAACGAGTGCTATTCTTCGGAACTAATAAGTCAAATAAATTCGGACAAGACTGCGCACTCAAACTCAAAAGCACTCCTCAAAAGAAATTCGAAGACTCCTACAAGTAACATAAGAAAACGTTTATTTTGTGACAACTGTAAAAAGTGGTCTTATACTAAAACTGATTTGCTTACACATATATCAGGTTGTACAGCAGTAAACATTAATAAAACAGATATTTGTGATAAAGGGCTTTCTAAAGCAAAAGATTTGAAAAAGAATATAAGGCCTCATACTGAATTAAAGTCATATAAATGTGATGTCTGTGGTAGTGGGTTTTCTCAAGCAGGAACTTTAAAAAGGCATATGAGAACACATACAGGAGAGAAGCCACACAAGTGTAATATCTGTAATTTTAAATGTACTCAAGCTTCAAATTTAAGAGTTCATAAGAGAACACATACCGGAGCTAAACCATATAAATGTGATGCCTGCAATACTGCATTTGCTGGTGCTACAACTTTAAAAACCCATATTAGAACACATACAGGAGATAGACCATATAGATGTGATATATGCAATCGTGCATTTTCTCAATCTCATATTTTAAAATCCCATAGGAGAACACATACAGGAGATAAACCATATACATGTGATATCTGTCATCATAATTTTTCTCAAACTTCTTCTTTAAAATGCCACATGAGGACACATACAGGAGAGAAGCCATACAAGTGTGATGTCTGTGCTTATGAATTTTCTTATTTAGGAAATTTAAATAGGCATAAATCGACACATACTGGAGTAAAGCCATAAATCTATGATATCTGCAATAAAACGTTTTCTTCAGTATCAAGTTTAAAACTCCATGCAAGGAAACATACCATTAAAGGGCCTTAAAAATACACATTTTTTTGTCAGGCTTTGCTAATACCATAAATTTATCATTTTTATATATTTATAAAAAAATGTAATTACAATCATCACTATATTTTTAAATGATAATTTTTTTTTAATTCCTCTAATTATTTACAATTATATTACATTTTTCTCTGCCCTTGCTGCTATTATACTACTATAATTTAATAATTTACAAATGTTTTATAGATATGTTTAATGTTATATTTAAGTTAAAATCTATGTATAAAAATTTTAATATTAATATACTTTTTTATAATTTTCAATAAGAAATGTCTAAATAAGGAGAATTTATTTTAAAAATGATTACTTTTATCCTCAGTAAAAATACTGGATAATAACTAGGTTACCTAACTGCTCCGCTTTACATTTGGTGTTGATCGTATCTCAACATTGAGGGATAAATTACTATAATATTTGTGTTCATTATGACCTCAGTACATCATTTTATACTAACAAATGTATAGAAAAAATTGAAATGTCTATTAATAGCTGAAAAAGAGTCATAACTCATAATAATAAGAAAAATTGTGTTTATATGCTTAAAATAAAAATGGTTTTCTCATGGATACACCATGGATACCTACAGCCAATACAGTTTACTGTATTGCCATTTATAGGGAATAATACTAGCTGATATTATTATTATTATAATTAAACGTAAGCATAACCAATAATTATAAATATTTAATTTAGTATGTGTTTCAAAAAATAATTTTTAACTTACTTCAATATAAACTATATTATTGTATAATATATTATAATATTATGTCGTCAAGTTAGGTATCTATTATACAGACTTGGGTAGTATTCCGAATACTTTTTAAATACTTTTTTTTTAAAGTATTCAGTATGGTATTTTGAATACTTTTTACAAGTATTCTGAGTACATTACTCGGAATACTTTTTTAGCATCCAATATTAATTTTAATATAATATTTTATAATTAATAGATTACAGATAGCCAGAAGGAGTGTTTTATCAAGATTATAATAATGTTCATTTATAAACACAGAATCGAAAAAGTAATATTTTTGCTATTGAAATCTAAATCTACTAAAAAAAATATTAGAAAAATATTTTGAATACTTTTTGTGAAGTATTCCAAATACTTAGGAATATTATTATCATAAAGTATTCGAATACATATTATGAATACTTTTTATTTTTAAGTATTCGGAATACTATGTATTTGAAATACTTTTTAAAAGTATTTTACCCAAGTCTGCTATTAAAAGATTGTGTCATCTCTGCTTAGGTTTTTATTATTCGCGTAAATTATCGTGATTTCCGAGCGTCGTAAAATCGATCGATGTGCGCGCGAAATCAAACCTCTGTTGTATACAATTCGTTCGTTTTATTATTATTATTATTATTTTTACTCTATGGTGTGACGGCTTGGACGATTATAATATTTTGATAAGACCTCTGCTAGAATGAAAGGCAATGATACACAATTTGTATCATTAACTATTTAATAGTCTGTCTTTCTTCCCCGACACAGTGGCAGCCGCCACACCTATTTTTAGGGATGGGTGTACCGCCAAAATTAGTGGGTAATCGTAATCCTAATTATAAAAATATATTGTACAAATATACAAATATAAGAAAGATGACTTTATTGTATGTCGTAGCGTGCAGTGTGTACTGTGTGATAACGTTAGAAATAGCCAATAACTAATTAATAATTTTATTAATAGTGTTATCATTAATAAATAAATTCTAGTATTTATAATCAATAGTATTTTGGTAATGAATGACGGTTGGTCGATTCGTCAGGTTACCAATAAAATGAGTAAAACAACGTATTAAAATAATAGTTAATTATAATTATAAAATAATAATTCAGTCAGTATAAGAAATATAAATAATGGTACAATTTGGGCGTTTAGAGGCGAGTATAATATTAACGTGGTTTTATACACTACTCTCCCCCCCCCCCCCATCGGTCTCGTGTCATGATTTGTACCGGGCGTAGATCGTGATTGTGCCATGGCATCGCGTAACGTCGCGATTAGTTCGGGTGGGCGCGGTATTGGTGGTGCGGAACAGCTCACCTGGAAACCGTAGGGTAGTGCAGTATACCATCTCTAGTACGTGCTGTATCCTGAATGTTTCTGACAATATCCGGAACAGATCAGTCTCGAATTGTCGTCCTTGATCCGTCATGACGACGTCGGGTAAGCCGAAGCGTGAAAACTACTGATTCACTAAGGTGAAAGCGACGGCGTAGGCGGACATATTTTCAAACGGCCAAGCTTCCGGCCAACGTGTGTATCAGTCATTGCATATGAGCATGTACTTGTTTCCGTTTGATGAGTGAAGTGGTCCTACGAGGTCGATGTATGTGACCGAATCGCTTTTGTGGGTGAACATGAAAGTGAGCGGCTTGTGATCCGTGATCAAAGTGGTTTGGCGGCCTTTAATGAGGTGGATGAAGTAGCGAGTGCTGCTACATGCCGCGAGCAACTCACGGTTGTAGGTGCTGTACAGCGTTTCTGCGTCGGTGAGCTTTCTCGAGAAGAAACTGAGTGGTTGCTAATCGTTACCGTTTCTTTGTTTGATCACAGCGCCGATCGATCTGCTGGGCGCATCTGTGCTGAGGTGTAATAGTGCGTTAGGTTTAGGGTGCGCTACGTTTGCTGTGGCGGCGAGGGCGGGGTGTTGTAACTTGCGGGGTGTAGGGTTTACAAATAATTCAAAGAAATGTTATGTATGAGACACTACGAAAAATATTAAGACACATAAAATAATAACATAGTAACATTTTTTAAATAAGGGACTGGAACCTAACCTAAAAGAACTGGTTCTGGAACCGGAACCTTTAAAATATTAAGAACCGGAACCGGAACCGAAACCTTTATTTTAATATAATAAAGTACCGGAACCGAACCGGAATTTTTTAATTAAAAAGGTACTTTAAGGTTCAAAAATAAAATAACTTTATTTATCATATTTAAAGGTATTACGGTTTTGTATATAACCTATGTATCTATGCTATATTATGAGTTTTATAATATTTCTCATACCTCCATTAACCTAACCTAACCTAAATTATACTCACATTCTGGATGGGGCCGGAGTGGCGCATTGGTCACGCAGTTGATTACGACTCACACAGTCATCGGTTCGATTCATAGCAAAGTGCAAAAAAAATGTGTGTGATTCTACGCAGTCACCATTTTCCCGTGCTGTCGTCCGATTGCGTCATCCGGTTTCCAACTAGGTCCCACTCCACTGGGAGTGAAGACCGCACATGTCTCCTCTTGGAGAAGGGGGGTAGTATCATGCATATAGTGATATATACATAGATAAATAGATCACATGATCTCCCTACTACCCACTTGTGATAAGCATTGTCAAAGACCTTGAGGTCGTTACAATGAACAAATATAAAAAAAAAAAAAAAAACATTCTGGATGACTATTTGAAATTATTATACTTTTTGGTACCAAAATTATCTGGAACCGGAACCTAAATTATTTGGAACCGGTACCTTTATTTTTTTTCATAAAAGAACCAGAACCGAACCGGAATCGTTATTTTATTTTTGGAGAACCGGTACCGAAACCGATACCGATAAATTCAAAAGGTTCCAGTCCCTGTTTTAAATATTATGTTGCTCATAGGGCTACATGATAAAATGTTCAAAATATTTCGACTCTTTTTGACCTATTTAAAGACATTTTAAATGTTGAAAAAATCTATACATTTTCGCCGGGTCTAGAAGTTTGAACAATTAATACAAGGGTAACCTCATAAGTTGTTATAATAGCAGTTTTTAATAATTAGGATACATTACGTATGATTATTTATTTTTGTAAGCATTTTAAGTATAGGTACATATTTTTACAAAATTAGTCAATACCACAAACATCTGCAAATCTTTTTTTGGTTAAAAACGTATAAAATGTTCAATTTTTATGGCTAAAGATTGGAAACTTAAAACAAGATTTCTCATAAGTGGGTAATACTGAAAAAAATTAACATTCTTTTTCCAAAACGAACTATGTTAACTAATTTATTCAAAGTGTACTATTGGTAGAAAATAGTGCGTTTTGACGTAAGTTTATCTTTAGTATAGTTGATTTATTGGGTTTATAAGAATTTTAAAAATTGGTTTACTCCATAGGCAACCATAAAATATTTTACTGCATTTATTGATGGTTTATTATTAAATGTACGACATTCTAGAGCTTCAAAACACAAAATTGGCCATACTGAAAAATATGAAAAATGAAAATAGTACGTTTTGGATTGTCACCCCTCAATTTTATTATGCATCAAAATTCAAAGTAATAATTGTCACAATACATTTAAAGTAATAGGTACCTAAGTCAGAAAATCACACAAAATATTTCAAATATTCCGTTAAGATTATAAAGTATGTTTCAAAATCCAAGACTGGGCAAGTTAATGATTTTTTTGAACTGAGTTAAGCTAAGTTAATATGCACCAATAACAGAAAGTTAAAAGTTAATAGTTAATTTAACTTAGGGTTAACTCAGTTAAGTTAAAAGTTAATACACACATTTTGTTAACATTTTATTAAGTTAAAAAAGTTAATTTTTTATACAACACTATACTACTTAATTTTTACCGACCCAAAAATAAATTATAGACTATAGTGATTATACTTTATACAGTATTTCCATATTAGTTAGATTCAAATGATACACATTTAGTACCTACATTAAAAAAAAACAAAACAATTTTAAGAATTTTATTTTGCTATTACATTATATATTAATATTCTTAATAGAAAGAAACGTATGATTAATAAAATTGACCTAAGCTTTCAAATAAAAACATTTAATTTTAATGTACTTATACTCTTATGATAAATGCAAGTCAATCCTACGTTTATATGAACTAAATATAATTAAAATATCTTCAGTTTTTATTTCTGAAGATAAGTCTCGTGTATTTATGCGCTTCATGATTGAAAAAGATCATTCACATGATGCGGAACTTATTAGTATTGTTAAGGCCAATTGAATGTAATTTGTACAAATTTGAAAACATATTATAATTTATGGTTAGCAAAATTTCATTTAAATCAACAATTTCTTTGGGAATACAATTTTTAACAACCAACTGATTTTAATCACATTTTATCCATACACAATACTTTCTAAAAACATAGATAATATAAAAATTCAATTTTTTCTTGTCATTGAAAATCCAAATGTCTTTATTATTTAACATTAATTTTAAAGCATATACTAAATCTAATCTAGGGGGATAGGTTTTTGCAATGTCGAATATGTATATTATATGATTTAATGTGGGTTAAGGGCTTGTATATAATACTATGTTTCACATATTCATGTAGGTAACTATAGAACTAAGTGATGACTCGATAATAGCTTTTAATGTTTTTTTTTTTTGCCATCATTCATTGAATTTGAACCGTCTGCATAAAAAAGATTCATAAATAAAAAATATATAAAATAAATAATATACTAATTACTAAATACTGATTACTGACGACTTACCATTAATAGTAATCTTTCCAGAATCTCTGTGCCCCCGTATAGCGATTTTTTGGCGTCCACATAATATAATATAATATAAAGTGTTATCATTTTCAAAGACCGTGGTATAATGCTGTAAACATAATTACACAATAGACCTTATACTTGTACCTTAGTATAAAGTCTATGAATTATAGATACTTTATTATAATATGTATGATAATATTTAATAAGACTAAAAAATTAAAACTATAACTATAATTATATTTTATTTTATAATTAGGTAGGTACACACTACACACTAAATTTTTTTTGAGTAAGCCAAAATCATAGAAGAACTATAAATTCGCATAAAAAAAAAGTCCATGGTTGGGGGGGGGGGAATAAAATACATGTATTATATTTTAAACAAGAAATTAAATATTTTTACTGATTTGCCTACCCAAAAATGTCACTTAGAGCTAATTTATTTGCAACTACTCTTAAAATAAATTTTACATATTCGACATTGCAAACACCTAAAATTATATATTATATATTTAATATATTAAATAGTTTCATTGGCGTAGGATGAGGGGGGATTAGGGGGACTGTAGTTCCACCCAATTGGTGGTTCAGTCCCCCTAGGTTAGGTTTAGTCTATAATTTTAAATTAACGTAAAATTGTAAACACATTTGGATATTCAATGTCAAGAAAAAATTGTATTTTTATAATATCAATGTTTTTAGAAAGTATTGTATATCGATAAAATGTGTTTAAAATCAGATATGTTGGTTGCTAAAAATTGTATAAACAAAGAAATTGTTGTTTTAAATGACATTTTGCCAAGTACAAAATAAATCGACTAACAATACCTATGAGAATGCTTTTTTTAGTTACCTTAACGACCTTATGTATTAAGTCCCCCTAGGTAAGATTTAGTATATTCTTTAAAATTAAAGTTAAATAATAAAGACATTTGGATATTCAATGTCAAGAAAAAATTGTATTTTTATATTATCTATGTTTTTAGAAAATATTCTGTATGGATAAAATGTGATTAAAATCAGTTGGTTGTTAAAAATTGTATTCCCAAAGAAATTGTTGATTTAAATGAAATTTTGCTAACCATAAATTATAATATGTTTCCAAATTTGTACAAATTACATTCAAGTGGCCTTAACAATACTAATAAGTTCCGCATCATGTGGATGATCTTTTTCAATTATGAAGCGCATAAATACATGAGACTTATCTTCAGAAATAAAAACTGAAGATATTTTAAATATATTTAGTTCATATAAATGTAGGATTGACTTGAATTTATCATAAGAGTATAGGTACATTAAAATAAAATGTTTTTTATTTGAAATCTTATGTGAATTTTATTAATCCTACGTTTATTTCTATTAAGAATATTATTATATAGGTAATGTAATAATAAAATAAAACTTTTAAATATATAAATAAAATACATGCATTATATTTTAAACAAGAAATTTAATATTTTTACTGATTTGCCTACTCAAAAATGTCACTTAAAGCTAATTTATTTTCAACTACTCTTAAAATAAATTTTGAATTACGAAGTATCATATACAAAATCTTCCTTTTTCGAGACGGATCACCACGGTCTTCTATGTCTATACAAATCCAATAGTCCATTAGCGTAAACTGTTTCGTTATCTAACCACACACCGATACATTTTTCACCCATAATTGATGTCTGGCGTAAGTCGACTATCGGTGAAAACGTATTCCTCATAAAGTTTAAGGAACCCACATTGTTACGGTTGCAAGACGAAATCACTTCACTTTCCCAAAATTCTGGACGCATTAAATCTTGTAGTTTCACTAGTTTTTTTAACTCTGTAAAATAATGATAAGTTCAAAGTTATAATAAACGATATTATCAAAATATACTATAAGTTACAATATAAAAATATAAAAATCCAATAGTCCATTAGCGTAAACTGTTTCGTTATCTAACCACGCACCGATTGTCATTCATTTTTCACCCATGATTGATGCCTGACATAAGTCGACTATTGCCGAAAACTTATTCCCAATAAAGTTTAAAGAAGCCACAATGTTACGGTTGCAAGACGAAATTACTTCACTTTCCCAAAATTCTGGACGCATTAAATCTTGTAGTTTTACTGGTTTTTTAACTCTGTAATATAATGATAAATTAAAACTTATAAAAAACGATATTATTAAAATATATTATTCGTTACGTTATATATAATTTTATCAGTGATCCGATAGTAAGGGGCACTGTTATTTTGTGATCATTGACTTTTCCTTTCAAATCCTGTTTGAATAGATATACCCACTTTTTGACCTTCTCCTGTGGTGCTATATGCTATGTTTGCCATGGCTGACACCTAAAATACAAAATCAGAACCATTATTATAATGCGTTTATTATTTTTTATAAGAGGGTGCGTAGGTACCCAATCGGAAATTCACAACGGACATGACACTGCGCCAGTACTTGCTAATATTGTCGTGATACTGGCAGCCCATGCTGTCACCAGTACTACCTGGGATGATAGCGCTTTACAAACACTGGGAAATTACTGGCATTACAGTATCTAACTACGTGAAAAAAAAATTGAAATGACAAAAAATCGGACATTGATGTCCGTAGTGTACCAGTGCTTAGCCTATGATTGGCACAACTAAGAGAGACACTGGCTAGCATTTACTTATAATATATATGGAGTGGATGCCCGTAGTGTGCCAGTAATTTAATGGCACCACTACAAGATACACTAGCTGGCCCTTGCACACCATGCTTCATTTGGCACCTTTAGTTTGCCAGTACTGAATTATCACTGGCTGCCAGTAATAGTTTTCCAGTACTAGTGCAGTATTGGATACAATTTTGGCCAGTACTGTGCCCGTAATGTCCAGCCAACTGTTGGTAGCCAGTACAGGCGCGTTACAGCGCCCTTTGTTAGTGGCGGCGTAAGACATAAATAATTTCCATTGGTTAAATTTCTTAAAAGTTATAAGTTTAAAGGGTAATGTTTACGTATAAATATATAATGCAGTTCAAATGGTTTTCCACGCATTAATTTTCTGATGATGTTTTTCGATATTCTGTGCCATCTGTTTTACTCGTTTCGAAGACATTCAAAATTTAAAATTATGCATGCTATTTGTTAATTATCAACAATTTCCAACTGGTGACGGTGTAATTTACACTGCAGTCCACTGACTAGGTATAATATTATAGTATAATAGTATGCAGTACTGACTACTGAGTAGCTGTTTAAATGTATGTATAATAATAATCAGGGTTGGGGTTTTATAGCACTTAAAATTTTATAAATATGAACGTAGTCTTAAGTATCGCTAAATATTAAATTGTGCAATAAAATCACAAGCTACTTTCGAAAAAAAGATGTAAACAAGGAAAACTTTTTGAATTTATAATATAATACCCAGTGTTGATAGTTGATACGTAGTATAACTGCAATAACGATAATATATTATAATATCCTAATGCATTGAGTCTCGACTCTCGACAGACGCATTTTATTAATTCGAATCTAGCTTATTTAGATCTCAGTATATGTCATAGCTACCTATATAAGTTTAATTATATTATTAAAAATATATACGCGTATATTTCATATAATACTTAAGCATTTTAACTTATATAAAATTTTAAATCACTGTTGAAAAAAATAATTTATCACGATAAAACGAAAATATTTCACGAAAATAACTAAAATCGTGTATAAATCTGTAACAGGGTTATAAAGCCACTTATAAAATATTATAAGGGCGACAAAATTCACTCTGTGATAACTAGCTGGATAATATCGTATTGTCTATGTGTACGTCACGTTTATTTCCTAGGCATAGAACTTATACGTAGCTAAAAGATAATTTATCTTTCAAATACTTAGATGATAATAATAATATGTGTCTTACTGTTATAGTGAAATAGTGAAATATTAGTTATTATCAAAGCAAAAAGGCTTGGAACTTGTGCGAAAAAATAACAAAACATGTGCACACATAATATGTGCATTTATGCACTAAAAAAACTTAAATGTGCAATATTGTCCAATTTTTTTTTAACACGTATTTATATACTTTAATAAGCTTAAAATATTTTAATTTCGTACAAATTTATGTATTGTTCAAGATAAATTAAATTAGGTCATATATTCCAATTGAATTCCAAAGGAAGCCGAGACCTCTTAATGAATACAAACACTGGAAAGCCGTTGAATTCAGAACATTTCTGCTTTATATCGGACCAATTGTTTTTAAAAATAAAATATCAATGGACACTTATCAACATTTCCTTACATTACATGTTGCCATAACAATATTGTGTAGCAGAGAACTTACTGAAGAACATTTATTATATGCCGAAAACCTGTTAAAACATTTTGTAATTACATTTAAAATAATTTATGGGGTTCATAACCTTAGTCACAATGTTCATGGTGCCAAAGATTGTAAAATGTATGGATCATTGGACGCATTTTCAGCATTTCGCTTTGAAAATCATATGCAACAGTTACTAAAGCTAATAAGAACATATAATTATCCAACTCAATAAGTAGTTAGAAGACTAAGTGAGATAGCTAACAAACTCACTCCTATACTTGAAAAAGAGATGGATGTAATTATGTGGTCCCAACATAAAAATGGGCCAATGCTGTCTTCTTGTCATCCACCTCAATTTAAAAAAAATAAAAATAAATGGTTTAACATTTACAGCCAATAATTCAAAAGATTGGTGCTGCCGTACAAGCTGTGATTCTTTTGTACTTATTGAAAATATTGCATATCAGTCAAAACAACTAGTGATTATAGGAAAACAGTTTTTGGTAAAATTTGAATTATATAAATATCCATGTAAATCTTCATACCTCAACATTTACAAATTAAGAAATTTGTCAGCAGAATTGAAAATTTGGAAAGTTGAAACTATTGTAAACAAATATTTTTTGTACAAAGTTGAAAATGGAACATTTGCTGCATTCCCTATGATTCATAGTGAAATTAGTGAAAAACAAAATATTTAATATTTTAATATAATTAAAATGGGTACCTAAAAATGTAATTTATTTTATTTGTAAATATTTTGGTTGCAATTAATTAAACAAATGTTTATATTTTCAAAATTGATTTTTGTATTTATTTCTATTAAATTATTAAATAATCACCACTGCTAGCTTTGATGATGTACTTTATTACATGTTACATACAAATTAAATATAGTAAAAACAAAATAATTGAAATACCCTGTAAAAAAAAGTTGATGATATTGTATACAATTAATACACATATATTATAATATAGACTTATAGCTCTATTATTGGATATGATACTCAAAAAGCACCTATAGATTTAAGC
>NW_021769868.1:0-1629 GCF_005508785.2 Acyrthosiphon pisum
GATCGAGATAATAATATATACGAATAAATTGTGTATAACTCGCGTGTACGGTTCTCGCTCTGGTGCAGTGAGTGTGTGCAACAAACCCGAGCAATTCGAGTGCCAATGTCCTGGGGGTAATAAAAATGCCGTTATCGTATTTCGTCGCCAACACCGACCGTTTCCATAAAAGTTCATCAAATCGCAAACGAATCAGTTTCTATTATCGATCATTACGAATATCGAATTTACTAGCAATCGTAAAAATAAAAAAATAATAATAAAAATAAAAACAAATAAACCTTATCTATGAATGCGGTGGCCATTAAAGTTTTATAATATTCTAAAAGTTTTCGTCTGCGCTGCGTGTAACGTTAACATCAGACTGTTACGATTCTACGCAGGACGATGCGACAGTTATTATTTATGCCATCTTGCCGTAACTAAACTGCTGTGATATTACCAACGTATTGCAACACACCTCCTCGGCTTGTCAAACCCAGTGGCTGTCGATATTTATACCTAACTCTATCCAGTTAAGGAGTAGTTGGTTGGCTATTCCCACTACACGAACCGGTCCTTAGATCCGGGTTTTGAATTGAGATAAATAAAGTTTTCTGAGTTATATTTTACAGGTCCTAGAAACTTATGACCTGCGTTCATAGACTAACACAATTAACACGATATAGCAACGAATACAATGTTTTATTCAAGACTAAAATAATTATAATATTATAACCAATAAAATACACTATCACCTGAGTAACCCTGTTCTTAAGGGTAGTATATTGAAGATAACAGGAGTAGCGGAGTACGAGTTGAACAATATTGAATTATTATAATTTAACTATTAGGTACGTTATGTCGTTATTATATACTTAAAGTTAATCAATTAATTACGTTTAATAATATTGTAAATATGACTATAGTAGACTGATGTATAGTCTCTATTTCACGGTTCAAAACTCGACTGGCTGCTATGCCAATAATATATAGGCTCGTACTCTACGTTCCTGTTTTCTGTTTACCTAAGCAAATTCGCCGAGTGCGACATAAATGACGAGTCAGTAAACTGCGAATCGTTACAGTATCTATGGCTATTATTTTTATGAGCCTGTTAGTTGAACGGTCCACACCTTACACCATATTATCGTGCCGTGTATTATAAAAACCTCTATAGATTTGAGATCTCAGAAGACCGTGTGCGTTAACGTAGCTGGTACATCACCGCTTCCGAATAATAGCTGTTGGAGAGATAAAAAAAAAAAAATGAAGAATGTAATTACCGTCGACCAGTCGGTATATATTTTTGTTTGACATATTTTGAGAAAACCGACGAGGAATAGGTATACCAAAACACTCTATTATATGAATTCCTTGTCACAATTTTTTGTTTTACATAGAGTATAATATAATTATTACTAATTATTGATTTTGTATACAGTGTGATTATTCTAGTCGTACACCGATCACATATTTTAGCCATACTCGCCTTCGTTTTTTTAATTTAATAACGCATGTATTATTTAAATTCTGATTTTTTGAATTTTTAAATCAACTCAACGACAATATTTGTTAGTTCTTTGATTTCTCGTACTACTTGAGCCTTTATGAGAGTCCTGCGGCGATACAAACCTCTTTTTTTAAATG
>NW_021769868.1:3093-16047 GCF_005508785.2 Acyrthosiphon pisum
CACGTAAAGAAAATTCATAATTTGCGTTCACTACTGCAAAAAGTAAAACACTAAACGTTCCTTTATAATTATAAAAATAAGAACCATTATTTGGAGGTTTATTTATGAGTACATGTTTCCCATTTATAGCTCTTAGGCAATTATAAAAATTCCATAACGTCTTAAATTCTAAAGCTACTTGTTTCCATTCATTTTCACATTTTGGTATCTATCAAAAAAAAATGGAGTACTATGTAAAATACAACGGATTATAGATTGCAAAAATTATAAAAACAAATATATATTATATACATATCATGTAAATAATATAGTATGTCATTATTTCAGTGTTTAAGGAGTTACGATTTTTTGTAAATATGATTTTTATCATACTATGTTTTTTATCAAATTTACAAATCAATCGTAAATAACGTATTGTTTTCATTTTTATCACACATCATTTTTTTGATAAGTAATTGGAATAAAAATACCTGAGACCCCGACCCTAAGAAAAAAATTTCCAGACTAAAGTATTACTCACAACCACATGTACATGTTTGAAGAAAAATGTATTAAATATTAATTAGTATCTATAATATTACCAGATTATTAATATTTATTTGCAAATACGTAGGTATATTATATTTTATTATACTACCTATATTATATTATCATTTAAAAAATGAATATGATATAGGGATAAATGATAATAGAATATTAATAATAATATAAATAATTGTATCATAAATAATATTTTGTTATTTCAACAACGGGGGTATTTCACCGGCTGCCCCTGCGGTTGTTGCTGCACTTTTCACAATGGCATATTATACAGTAATGAGAATAATAATGCCTATAGTTGCCTTTATGCAGGCTGATTTGCTCGGAAATCATCACGGTTATTGTTCATCAAACACAAGAACAGATATTTAATAATTTTAATCTAACTTCTTATGGATAAATACTTATATAAGTGGTGCCCAGGATTATATTCTTATATACTTTATTTATATACGTATATCATATAATAATGCATAATATTGCCACACTGATATACATAACCTACGTACTTAATTAAAAAACAGAGGAAGTTGCAGGGATGAATAGTAAGAATTCTAAAATGTCACTATTGTATAGTAAATATTTAATTATATAGGTACATATAATAATATAACTACGTAATCGCGCAAAGTTACAAACCCCTACGAATCTCTATTTTTCATTTAAATATCCAATTCTGTCAAACTTCGTGCTTGAAATGTCTATAAAAAATATTGTTCATATTATTTATTTTAAAATTGTTATGAAAGTACAACTTATATGAAAAAGCTTGATTTATATTTGCAAGTTTCTTAACCAAGCATAACATCAACGTTGATAGAAAAAAATGTAGGTAATGCCTATAATGAATATATCAATAGATTATAATATTGTTATAATTTTTTTGAAAATGTAATTTTCACAGAAAGTGCAATAAATTGTTTGAGGATAAATCGTTAATTTGTCGTCAACATTTTAACTTCATCACTCATAAAAAATGGATGAGGCTTAAAAAAACTTTCAAGGAATCTTGTTTTAATATTTCCATATATAATATTAGGTGTTAAAATTAAAAAGATTATAAATACATTATAAAATATTGATGATGACTTGTTGACTAGTACCTAGCACCTAGGTGCCTAGTTATTAGAAAGTGTGTATTGAAATTTGTAATAACTAATATTCATACACTACCTATTACCTATGCATAACAATTGTTACATTTTTATAGTGTAAATTATAATATGCAATAGTTTTGTTGCCTTCTTGGTTAAAAACATATACATTCAAAATAAATATGTATTTATCACAATAATATAATAATATATATATTCAGGAAAATATATCTACTAAAAGTCAGCTACTGGAAACCAAAGCAAATATTCTAGTTGTTTAATTTGTTGTTTTAAGCTATTATTTAAATTTAATATGCATTCGGTGGCATTTACTAATTTATACTTGGCGTATGAATTTATTCTCACTTTTTCCTTTACTCAGGTGAACTGTGAAAGAAGCTTCAGTAAGCTAAAAATTATTAAAAGTAAATTACGTTCATCAATTGGAAATTAAAAGTTAGAGGCATTTATGTTGATGAGTATAAGGAAAAAGTTGTTAGAAGAAGTAAATGTTCAAGAAATATTACAATATGTGAAGCAAAGTTCCTCCTTAATGTGCAAATTATTAAGTTAATTAAATAAAGAAATAAAAAAAAAATTTTTTGATAACATAAACTAATTCAGTTTTTATCATTTATGTAGGTACCTAAATATTATAGCTGCTGTTTACTAAGGGTTTAGTAAACATGTTGAAGAGCTTTAGTTCTCAAAATCTCCCCTGGTTTCTACCAATTGTCAATGACACGTTTATATATAGAGATAAGCTAAATTACTTGAATCACTGTTTTTAAAAGTTATATAGACCAGAATTGTATAGGAGATAGGAGTATTGCTTATTAAAAACACGCGGGCAGTGGGCTGCTACTTTTTCGAATCTCCCTGGGCTGATCTATCCCCAGTCCGCCTCTGTGTTGCATTATTAAAATTTGAATTACAATGATTTAATCACAATTAAATTAATTTTTAAAAATATTTTTGTGCAGTCCATTAATATAACATATTCCTAATAATCTATAGAATTGTATTGCAGTTGTTATCTGTTCGTGGATGCCGGATTCTGCTTAAGTTGTGAATAGCTAAAAAATAAACTTATTTTATAATTAGTAAAGTTTGTGTATTAAACATATAGTAGACGAATTGAAAGTCCATGCGACGCTTAATATTATTATATAATATATTCCCAATTAATTTATATATTCATTAAAAATATTCTCAAAAACCTTAAAACACTTAATTAAAAACGAGAGTAATTTAAAATTTGTGAAATTTAGGAAATTGGATACCACTCTTAGGTACCATACAATATATTCTTTTGAATTTATGAAAACTATAAAAAATATTTTGGATAATGAATTTAAACTAGTTCTATCTGATAGACTTTTATAGGCTACCCGAAAAAATAGTTACATTCCGCATTTAATTGAATAATTTTTAATTTATTTTTTATGATCATATTCGTAGCTTTTTAGAACAATCTTACAATTTATTTTAAAGAATCTAATATCTGCAAATGAACATGCCCAATAAACATATAAACCTTAAATAGAACATTAATTAAAACTAAAAAAAACAACTTTAAACATTTAACTATATTTTAATACTCATTAAATTGTATTTTAATAAACATTTATAAACCTTAAAAACATCATTTGAACCAATTTGTAAGACTTGATAACACATAATACTGCAATTGAAACATGAATGCAATGTTAATACTTATTTTAACATTAATCATAGCAACCAATTAAATGCAATTGGTTATTAAATCAACAAATTGAATATACTGTATGTCTATTAGTACCCATTAATTGACCAAAGTCAGTTTTTGGATTATAATAAAAATCTTTTGTTTTGGAAACCTTAAAGTAGAAAATATCATTCAATTGTTAATAGGTAAGTATAATTATGCTATTAATTGTATAATATTATTACATGGAATGTTACAATAAAATGATGGAAGGGGTGATCGGTAATTGGGCCACATTTTATCTACCTCCTTCATACACAATATTTGTTTATAATTATTTTCCCGGGTATTGGGCCAAAAAAAATAAAATATACATGTTTAAAGGGTAAAGTAATTGCAGGTTACAGAAAAATTAAAAAAATTGATGGAAGTTCCTCATTATAAGAACAATATTGCAAACAAAAACTGTCATTTCGACTTTATTCTGGAGTTCACCAATTCAGCGTTTATTACGAATGTTATCATTGTCATCAAAATTGTATTGTTGTAAACCAGTAGTACAGTTACACTTTTACAAACAATTACAATTCGTTTTTATAAATTTCTCGTGGACTGACGAGTGTGGTAAATTAGACCACCTATATATTAAAAAAGTAAACTTAATAATAGTAAATTTTTATATTTTGACTTAGGTTTTTCTTTTCTGATCCCAATAAATGGATGTAAGCCAATGATCATTAAGAGGAGGCCACACACGCATGTTGTCTCCGTCTTACAAACGCGTAACATACCAAATTTAGTAAGTTAAGACGTCTAATGTCTTTAGAGTTATCTAATATTTGGATAGTCAATGGATTAACATTGTGAACTAGCCTCGTTCAGTGTTTGCCAGGAAACCTTCGGATTTCGTATAATATTGTACGGAGCATCATATATCACGGTGAATCGCGTTAATTCTTCTGAATCGGTAAGCTGCAATGGTGGTACGAATGGCGATATTTTAACAGAGTTAAATTACATCGATGTTAGGCTTACTGGCACAACCACACAGTTGAATACAATAAATCCAGTTAGGTATTATCATAACTACGTACTATTTTCAAGTCTGTCTAATCTCTCAACGACGGTAATTTTTTTTTTTTTTTTGTATATGGGTTAATTTGCGAAGTGATAGGAGTATTATTGGTGTTACAAAATTTATTCTTAAGAAATAATTTATGTTTTTGGAACTTGGAATTCATTTCAGGGTAATATAATATTATTTTAAAATTTAAAATGAAGAAGTGATTTTATCAAATGATTTTGTTGTACTCAATATAATATGCTCTATTTAAAGTTTAAAAAGTAATACAACAAGTGCTGGCTTAAAAACAAGGTAATGTCAATATATTTTAAACAGAAAAACATAGTAACTAAATAATTGTATAAAAAACAAATACCCATTAAATAAATTACTAACTAAGAGCAACAGACGACACAACAGAGGACCAGCATGGAGAAGAAACTTTACCCATGTGATGTGTGTGATAAGTCGTTCGGTAAAAGTAGCAATTTAACGGCACATCGACGAATGCATACTGGCGAGAAACCGTACACATGTGATGTATGCGACAAGTCATTCTCTCTGATTAGCAGTTTGACGGCACATCGACGAACGCACACTGGTGAAAAACCGTACGCATGTGACGTATGCGAAATGTCTTTCTCTCAAAGTGGCAAATTTACGTCACATCGACGCACGCACACTGGTGACAAACCGTACGCTTGTGATGTATGCGACAAGTCGTTCTCTGTAAGTAGCAGTTTGACGTCACATCGACGAACGCACACTGGTGAAAAACCGTATGCATGCGATGTATGCGAAATGTCTTTCTCTCAAAGTGGCCAATTGACGGCACATCGACGCACGCACACTGGTGACAAACCGTACGCATGTGACGTATGCGAAATGTCTTTCTCTCAAAGTGGCCAATTGACGTCACATCGACGCACGCACACTGGTGACAAACCGTACGCTTGTGATGTATGCGACAAGTCGTTCTCTGTAAGTAGCAGTTTGACGTCACATCGACGAACGCACACTGGTGAAAAACCGTATGCATGCGATGTATGCGAAATGTCTTTCTCTCAAAGTGGCCAATTGACGGCACATCGACGCACGCACACTGGTGACAAACCGTACGCTTGTGATGTATGCGACAAGTCGTTCTCTGTAAGTAGCAGTTTGACGTCACATCGACGCACGCACACTGGTGACAAACCGTACGCTTGTCATGTATGCGACAAGTCGTTCTCTGTAAGTAGCAATTTGATGGTACATCATCGAACGCACACTGGCGAAAAACTGTACGCATGCGACATATGTGAAAAGTCTTTCTCTCAAAGCGGCCCATTGACAGCACATCGACGCACACACACTGGCGACAAACCGTACGCTTGTGATGTATGCGACAAGTCGTTCTCTGTAAGTAGCAGTTTGACAGCACATCGACGTACGCACACTGGTGAAAAACTGTACGCATGCGACGTTTGTGAAATGTCTTTCTCTCAAAGCGGCCAATTGACAGCACATCGACGCACGCACACTGGTGAAAAACCGTATGCATGTGATGTATGCGACAATTCGTTCTCTGTAAGTAGCTGTTTAACGTCACATCGACGCACACATACTGGTGAAAAACCGTACGCATGCGATGGATGCGACAAGTATTTCACTTAAAGTGTTCAATTGAAGACACATCGACGAACGCACACCGGCGAAAAACTGTACTCATGTGATGTATTTGCAACAAGTCGTTCTCTGTAAGTAGCAGTTTGACGGTTCACAAGCGGACACACATGAAACACTTATCTGATTGATCAAAGGTCCAAAGAACATATTTAAATATGATAAATCATGTTTACATATTATTATGGTAGCACTGTTAAAGTGTTAATTCTGTCTTGTATTTTTTTCTTTGAACTAATTTGCTAATTTGTCATAGCTTAAATAAATACTACATTTGGTATGGTTTTCAATGTGTTAAAAAATCAAAGTGATTTTTATTGTACCATTTAAAATAATATTGTATATAAACATTGTCTATTTTGGACTTCAAAAATATTTGATAGCCTATCACACTGAGGAACTTTATATAAATGAGGAACGAGCCAATGTGCTTAAATAATAAATGTTGTTGTTGTTGTTAGTTAAATTTTATATAGTTTCAAAAGTAATCATTAATCATAATATATTCGTGCTCGTTAATATTAATGTGAATTAACAATATTATGTTGACATTCTTTAAAAATATATATTTTCTATAAATAATGGGACAATTCTACAATTGGACCGAACCAATGAGGTCTCCAACCATGAGCCGAGACCAGAAGGGGTCGGAGCGTCGTGGATTTTTTGTGTTTATAATATAATGTGTCTGGAGACAGATATGAGGAAACAACAGCCGTATATTATTAATCATAATAATAATAATTAAAATATTCGTTAGGTTTGTCTGAAGACTATAAAAGAATATTAGTGAATTCTAGATTGGAATTAATATTAACTTGAAGTCATAGCGTTTTAAATGCTTTAAAACTTAAAAGTGGTCTAACTAATTTTGAAGGTAAAGTCGTTTTTAATAAAATAGCTTCGATGGTTCCACATATCACTGTTGATGATAATGAAAGGTTAAAATTATTGAAACTTATAGAAAAAGAAAATAGTTTGTTTATTCCTTTTAGATCTTTTGAAACTTTCGAATATTCTGAACTCGGAACCACTTAAAAAGTTGCATGGAATTTGAAAACTGCTTCAAAATTAGAAAAACCACGATTTATCATAGTTGGATTACAAAAAGGACCCAAAAATTTAGTAACGAAAAATTGTAGTATATTTGACTATTGTAATTTAATAAACGTTAAAATATTTTTAAACTGGATAGCTTATCTGTACAATAATTCGAATTTATATTTTACTAAAAATAATTTCACTCTCTTATATAATATGTATACATCGTTTCAAGAATCGTACTATAAAAAAAGTATTCGTAACCAAGATATTGGGTCCTTTTTTTTTACCGTAGAGAAGCTGGCTGTGAACATTGAAATGTATACTACCGACGTATACTGGTAATTATCATAATGAAAACTCATGATATAATAATCAGCGAATCATATGCATATAATAATTTGATGCCAATAAAGCTAAACGGGCATAGGTATAACTCGGACTTTGAGAATAGAACCAGCGACAACAACAATACAGCCTAGTCAGACGACGAAACAATGATAATATATATTATAATATATGTAATGAAGAGCTCCTCTGGGCAGTTACAGGTCAGTATTATGAATGATAGTAGTAACATCTAATATAATTAAAGATAAATGAACGTTATATCAGGTAAGATGGGGACATTTTGAGAGATACAATAAAATAGCAATAGAGTATGAGAGTAACAACATGATAATATAAATAATAAAAATAGAATACAATGTCATCCAGAAATAGATAAGAACAGTTTACCATCATCCTAGTAGTTGATATTAGAGCTTCTGCTAGGGACGTGGGAGTGTCAGAACCTCTTCTGCTTTTTGCACCGGTTCCCAAACTGGTGACTTTCATCGGCAGAGTAAAATGACGTTGAACATTCCACAGTTGCACTGAGTTACGGTATCTACAACAACTGAAGCATTTCTGGCGGTCCATTCCGATACCTCGTACACCGTGTAGAATTTCTGTATGCCTTTTTCCAGTACATCCAGTATCCATATTTTGGTGATCATGTCCAATCGGGTTATAAGAAAATACAATGATGTTAGAATCAGGGACTGGAACCGGACCTAAAAGAACCGGTTCTGGAACCGGAACCTTTAAAATATTAAGAACCGGAACCGGAACCGAAACCTTTATTTTAATATAATAAGGTACCGGAACCAAACCGGAATTTTTAAATTAAAAAGGTACTTTTAGGTTCAAAAATAAAATAATTTTACTTATCATATTTAAAGGTATTATGGTTTAGTGTATAACCTATTTATCTATGATATATTATGAGTTTTCTAATATTTCTCATACCTTAAATAACCTCAACTAACATCAATTATACCCACATTCTGGATGACTATTTGAAATTAATATACTTTTCGGTACCAAAATTATCTGGAACCGGAACCTTTATTTTTTTTCATCAAAGAACCAGAACCGAACCAGAATCGTTATTTTATTTTTGGAGAACCGGTACCGGCACCGATACCGATAAATTAAAAAGGTTCCAGTCCCTGGTTAGAATAGTACCGAAAGTTCATTGACCTGAAAAATTATCTGTACGGAAACCGGATCTGTCGTTTTGAGCGCGACTGATTTGATAACACTATGGATACCTTATTATATCGACGACAGAACCAAGTGCATGCTGGGGTGGCAATGCCCTACTATATTACCTACCCATATATTATTCAAACGCTGCAACAACTCACCTGCTGATTATAAAATATAGTAAATAATAAATAGGAAGCTTAAGATGACGCGAGTTGTAGTACCTGTGCAATGGCGGAAATTACGCGTTGAACACACGAACCAATTAAATTAATAAAAATAAATTAATTCTACGGACGTGACTCGGAAAAGTTTGTCGAAACAACGCTGGCATCATTAACGTTAACCAGAGCAGTATGTTAATATCGCCGCCCCACACATAATAACACGTAGGTATATATATATATAGGTAGTCGAGTAGTCGGTATATATTTTTGTTTGACATATTTTGAGAAAACCGACGAGGAATAGGTATACCAAAACACTCTATTATATGAATTCCTTGTCACAATTTTTTGTTTTACATAGAGTATAATATAATTATTACTAATTATTGATTTTGTATACAGTGTGATTATTCTAGTCGTACACCGATCACATATTTTAGCCATACTCGCCTTCGTTTTTTTAATTTAATAACGCATGTATTATTTAAATTCTGATTTTTTGAATTTTTAAATCAACTCAACGACAATATTTGTTAGTTCTTTGATTTCTCGTACTACTTGAGCCTTTATGAGAGTCCTGCGGCGATACAAACCTCTTTTTTTTAAATGAGAACCACGTTTCTCAAGTATTTGCAAATATGGCCGTTAAGTATTATATAAAAATACCAAAATTCAGATTTCGATTAACTGCATTATTGGTGAAAAAATCGTTATTTTTACTTCCTTCCGACACGTGATAATAATTTAGTCGATGCGTGTGGTGGGTAAATTTTCATAAGTAAACAAATGAAAACGATACGCGTTAGACCACAGTCGTAATAAAATTAACGTTAACAACTTGTTTGCATTTTATAACTGCATGACTTATGAAGTTAGGTACGTCTATAGGCACGCTGCTAATATATTCTATATAATTCTAGATACGAAAAGAGGCATACGATAAACAAGAAAAAGATCGGGCCGATCTTTTAAATATACTGGCCAGGTGCGGCACACTCAGCGATCGAGAAATGCAAAAGAAAAAAAGGTAATTAATTCTCTTTTAAGAATATTTAGTTTTAATGGTGAAACAAAAATGTGTGGTTACATTCTAAAACGTGGTATAGCCATTTTTTCCAAAATCGAGTTACATAATATATATTTATGTTAAAAAAATGGCGGCAATTCAAAAATAAAAAATCAATTCTGCTGTATCCGTAATAATTTATAGGTTGAAACAAGTTTGAAAATGTGTTTTTTCCCCAAAATTTACTATTTTTTTTACAAATTTAAAAAAACTGATTTTCGTTCACGTTCCTAAAAAAATCGTTCATTTTCATTTTTTTTTAATTTGAAAGAAACAGTTCCGGCTTTGTTCCTACAAACATAACTCGTAACATAGCCCGGTCCTTTTAGAACGTGTTTTTTCTCAATACTGAATGAAATTACCTATAAATATATACCTACAAACAATTTGATTTAACAGGAAATCATAACTATTCTAAATACAAAATTATACCTATTTTTCAATATTTTAGACACAATATTATTTTATTTGTATTTTTTTCCCTTAAGTGTGGGAGAAATTATAGTTTTTTTTGCAAATTTGATACCTAATGTCCTAATATTTCATTAATTCTACATCATTACTTCTATTAGCATTTTTACCAGTATAAAGTGTTATTTTTTGGATTAGTGCCATTTCCCCAATTTGATGCCATTGTCCTTGTGTTATACTACCTGTATCTAAATTTTCGGTACCTAATTTATTAGAAGAAGTATAGTAGTTGCTCGAGTTTCTTCGTAAACAATTATGTAACACACCACAGCTCATTACAATTGCATCTATATTTCGAACGTCAATATTCAATGGTTGTAAAAAAACTCGAAATCTTGCAGCTAAACTCCCGAATGCATTTTCAACTACACGTCGAGCACGAGACAGTCTATAGTTAAAAATGTGTTCAACTGGACCAGCACTATACTGTGAATAAGGTTTCATAAAGTTTTCCATCAAGTGAAAGGCTTCATCGCCTAAGAAAACATAAGATAAATCACATTCACTTAGTGGTGGTATTTTCAATTGTTTTTTTTCAAGTAATCTATAGAAATTTGTTTCTTTCGGGACACATCCATCAGATACTCTTCCATTGGTACCACTGTGCACGTAAAGAAATTCATAATTTGCGTTCACTACTGCAAAAAGTAAAACACTAAACGTTCCTTTATAATTATAAAAATAAGAACTATTATTTGGAGGTTTATTTATGAGTACATGTTTCCCATTTATAGCTCTTAGGCAATTATAAAAATTCCATAACGTCTTAAATTCTAAAGCTACTTGTTTCCATTCATTTTCACATTTTGGTATCTATCAAAAAAAAATGGAGTACTATGTAAAATACAACGGATTATAGATTGCAAAAATTATAAAAACAAATATATATTATATACATATCATGTAAATAATATAGTATGTCATTATTTCAGTGTTTAAGGAGTTACGATTTTTTGTAAATATGATTTTTATCATACTATGTTTTTTATCAAATTTACAAATCAATCGTAAATAACGTATTGTTTTCATTTTTATCACACATCATTTTTTTGATAAGTAATTGGAATAAAAATACCTGAGACCCCGACCCTAAGAAAAAAATTTCCAGACTAAAGTATTACTCACAACCACATGTACATGTTTGAAGAAAAATGTATTAAATATTAATTAGTATCTATAATATTACCAGATTATTAATATTTATTTGCAAATACGTAGGTATATTATATTTTATTATACTACCTATATTATATTATCATTTAAAAAATGAATATAATATAGGGATAAATGATAATAGAATATTAATAATAATATAAATAATTGTATCATAAATAATATTTTGTTATTTTAACAACGGGGGTATTTCACCGGCTGCCCCTGCGGTTGTTGCTGCACTTTTCACAATGGCATATTATACAGTAATGATAATAATAATACCTATAGTTGCCTTTATGCAGGCTGATTTGCTCGGAAATCATCACGGTTATTGTTCATCAAACACAAGAACAGATATTTAATAATTTTAATCTAACTTCTTATGGATAAATACTTATATAAGTGGTGCCCAGGATTATATTGGTTCTTATATACTTTATTTATATACGTATATCATATAATAATGCATAATATTGCCACACTGATATACATAACCTACGTACTTAATTAAAAAACAGAGGAAGTTGCAGGGATGAATAGTAAGAATTCTAAAATGTCACTATTGTATAGTAAATATTTAATTATATAGGTACATATAATAATATAACTACGTAATCGCGCAAAGTTACAAACCCCTACGAATCTCTATTTTTCATTTAAATATCCAATTCTGTCAAACTTCGTGCTTGAAATGTCTATAAAAAATATTGTTCATATTATTTATTTTAAAATTGTTATGAAAGTACAACTTATATGAAAAAGCTTGATTTATATTTGCAAGTTTCTTAACCAAGCATAACATCAACGTTGATAGAAAAAAATGTAGGTAATGCCTATAATGAATATATCAATAGATTATAATATTGTTATAATTTTTTTGAAAATGTAATTTTCACAGAAAGTGCAATAAATTGTTTGAGGATAAATCGTTAATTTGTCGTCAACATTTTAACTTCATCACTCATAAAAAATGGATGAGGCTTAAAAAAACTTTCAAGGAATCTTGTTTAATATTTCCATATATAATATTAGGTGTTAAAATTAAAAAGATTATAAATACATTATAAAATATTGATGATGACTTGTTGACTAGTACCTAGCACCTAGGTGCCTAGTTATTAGAAAGTGTGTATTGAAATTTGTAATAACTAATATTCATACACTACCTATTACCTATGCATAACAATTGTTACATTTTTATAGTGTAAATTATAATATGCAATAGTTTTGTTGCCTTCTTGGTTAAAAACATATACATTCAAAATAAATATGTATTTATCACAATAATATAATAATATATATATTCAGGAAAATATATCTACTAAAAGTCAGCTACTGGAAACCAAAGCAAATATTCTAGTTGTTTAATTTGTTGTTTTAAGCTATTATTTAAATTTAATATGCATTCGGTGGCATTTACTAATTTATACTTGGCGTAGTGAATTTATTCTCACTTTTTCCTTTACTCAGGTGAA